>NC_054597.1:24735682-24873489 GCF_004785595.1 Juglans microcarpa x Juglans regia | reverse complement strand
GAAATTATTATATAGCACTATAAGTATTTTCTAAAAACTATCGTGATTTAAATGTATTTTGCACTAACTCATATTATTGTGATCTGGTTGGACATGCCGGACTAAGTCCGAGGAGTTCGGGGGTCTGATGGATTGTGGACGGAGTTGTGTGTTGGTTGGTATTGTGAAATGTTGGTTGTTGTTACGGCGTTGTTCATGTACATGGCATATTGCACGCATGATCATGTTTGTAAATGAAACTTGATTTTCGTGTACATGCATTCATGTTCATGTGTTTCACGAAAACTGGGTTTTCATGTGTTAAAATATTTTGAGTGTGTGTATCACGACCCCAAGCCGAGATGGGGCATTATCTCGATGGAGCTCCTCTGGTCACTCGGGAGCAGAATATACTGAGTGACATCCCCTGCGTTGTCGCCGGGCGACAACGGGATCGGACGAGATGGTCTCGTGCCGACTCTGTGGCCCCTCTGCTAGCGGGGGCTAGAGGATGCTTGGCCACGAACGCACTGGGCTAGGAACTGGGCATCGCTCGTTGCGTAGTGGGTGCTTGGCCACGAACACGATGGGCGCTGAACTGAGCATCATTACGAAACCAGGACGTGCGGATGATCCCTAGGGGAGATCATGGTGCATTGGTTAATGGATTAATGGGCTGTTTTCTAGTAAAATAGCGTGTGTTGAATAAAAGGATTTTATGTAATTCATTTTCTGGAAAAATGATGGTTTATTGATTTGGGTCATTTTCTGAGAAATGACGGACTATTATTTTGGGCCAAAATGGGATTTTGGTGTGTGTTAGAAAAGATCTATTTTCAGGGAAAATGATATTTTGGATTTTATGCATATTTCATCATATGCATGCATGTTGGTTGCATCAATATGTTTTTATCTCGTGGTTATTTGGTTTATACTTACCTGCGATATCGTTCTATGGTAACGCAGATTTTAATACAGAGGAGGATGAGAGTGAGCTTGAGGATTCGGCTCCGCCCGAGGAGTGATGATGGTCACTCGTTTATGGTTTGAGACTTGTATATATTTTATTTGGGATGACTGTGTAACTTTTTAAAGATGTTTTGTTTTGAATATTTGTATTAAAATTCTGGTACTTAATTGGCTTGTTAAATTTATCCGCTGCATTATTTATTGTACACTGTTACATGTACACACACTTGGCACTATCGTTGGGATGGGTGACCGTGTTGTCATCATCTTGACGTCACGATTCCCGTGTTTTTTTTTTTGTACATGGGAGTCGAGGCGTCACAATTTAACTTGAGTAATATTTGAAATACTTAATGTTGCTTGGACCTATTAAGACTTAAATATGTACTGTATTATTTTGTTATTGTGAACCCCACTTTGGTTTATGTTATTTTGTAATGATTACTTAGGGAATTTATAATATGGTTATTTAGAAAATATGAGATTGTGTACTATTTATAAAATCTTTAGAGTTTTTAGATGCTTGAGGAGACAAGTTTGTAAGTGACAGAAAGTAATTCGCCGACCCTTCCGGATACAGGGCGTTACATATGATCTTGGCAAGCATATTTTCCCTCTCCGACATTTGTTGCATTTGCAGTATCAGAACTCGATGAAGTACAACACATATATTTAACTATTAAAACACACTTAAGAAGTTAAGTGCTGTGTTTTGCATTCCTACGGCATCATCATCATCATGCATCCACAATATACATGAGGTTCAAGATTTAGCTCCAGAAAAGACATAATCATATTTACACGATTTTCAAAGTTCCTCACTGTCAAAAACATTTATCTTCAAACTGAATCTCTTCCAAACCCTATACATAGACTATACATATACATATATATATATATATATAAGTTAAATATATGCCTAAACAAACAAGAAGCTATCCAGATAGTATGGACCCTTCTAGAAAACATTGACCAGGAATAGTGTCCAATAAAATCGTGTAGGCAGATGATCGCCGCGAATAGGTTATATTTAGTGCAACGTTGTGCTATAAATCTCCCAACACCACCCACCACTTAATATCCAAGAGTCAGCTACCGACCCTCTTCTTTCTATCTTTCTTACTTAACATCTCACCGACCCGTAAACTCCACTCAGACAAGAGAACGTCCTTTAATTGTATTCTTCATTGAAGCACGATGGCAATGTCAAAGAGGAACTGTTATTTTCCTGATCTGCGTGTTTATGGTTTGTGGGCTTTGGTTCAAGATACAAATGCACGCTCCCTCAGCAATGGAGCTGTACGAGGTAATGATATTCATGAAAACTGCAAACGCATCCTGAGGCTGAGAGTTGCCATCAAAACCCAGCTAATAAATACACCAGAGGCTGCGAAAAAGAGACTAATTGCCGACCGCCACAATATGCTTAAGATGACGATAAAAATATGATAAGCGTTCAAAAATATAATAAATTAACAAACGATTGCGATTCCAATGCATCTAATTAATTATTCTTTCTTCCATCTGGACAAAGTGTATGTATTGTCCCAATGTTTTATACGATTTGTATAATTGTCAATTATATCTTTATATACAATAAAAAAAAGTTTTACATATACATTGAAAAAAATTATTTAAAAGAACATGATAAAAATAAAAAGAAAAAAAAAATTAGAAAAATGCAGCAACAAAAATTTCATCATTTTCTACTTTTGGATTTTTCTCGAGGGTCAAATGCAAAGCACACGTGCAAAACGATACCCAATGGTACGTATTGCAAAAGTGTTTAAGTCGGTGCAAAACTTCATATTCAAGTTTGTCTATTCAATGTACATGGAATGCTTAATTATAGTTGAATAGGCCTGTGGTAATTAAGGAAATACAACCATGAGATAAATACAAATAGAATCAAGGCTAAAAGGCAAATTGTTATGTCCTGTGAATATTCCATAATATGGTAATATTCTAGGATACACCAAATCATGAAAATATTATGAGATTTAGTACTAGGAAATATTTCTAAATAGACTTACATTCTTCGAGAAAGTCGAGTTGGCGAAATCAAATGGAGTCGGAAACAAGATTAACGAGCCAACCAGGTGGATGAGATTTTGTGAATACACTACAACAAATAAGGTCTTTTGGAATAAAAATTTTCGTCCCAAAAGACTGGCATTTCATCTCAAAATATTTTTTGGGACTGTCCCAAGTTCGTCCCTACAAAACCGTCCCAAAAGTTATTTTGGGACGAAAATCACAAATTCGTCCCAAAAATATCTTTTGGGAAGAAATTAAGCTGGACCGTTGGATTGCGTTCAAGCGGATTTTTTTCTAGGACGAATTAAATTCGTCTCAGAAATCAGTTCGAACGTCGGAAATAATGTTCGAATAATGAGGAACGGTTCGAATGGGTATTTCATGACCGGTCGATTGATACAAGTCCGTTCGACCAAATACACACGAAGAAACGTTCGAACAAAAAAATTGATGATCGAACGCAAATAGTGAATTGCCTGTTCTAAAGTGTTCAAACGGCGCTCAATTTTTTACCCATTCGAACTCTAAATTTAAATGTTCGAACGGTTGTGTCCGATTTATTTATGTTCGAACGTTTGATGAGAGTTCGAATGGTTATTATTTTCTTGGACAATACTTAAAACCAAACAGATATTTATATTTCAAAAATATATTTCAAATTGTTCAATATAGATAATACTAATCTAATAAGTTAGAATTAAAGAAATAAAATACTAATAATACTAATAAAATTATCAGTACGTGATGTATAATTGTTCAATATGAAAAAACACTTCTAATGAAATTCAATTGTTTGGATGCCGGAAGTGTTGCATAAGCATCTGCATTTGAAGCTGCTTCTGTCTTTGTTATTCTTGCATTTGGAGTTACAGCTCTCTATGTTGATTTTCTTGTTGTTTTATGCGCATCTCTATGTCTGCTTGTTTCATCAATTGAGCCTCTAACTCTTTCTGTTTTGCCATCAATTCTTCGATCCAAGAATTTGCATTCTCTAACACAATGGCAGTAGTGCTTGACATTGATGAAGAGCCTGAAGGCTTTACACAACGACCCAAACCCCTCAAGTAGCCCAAACGTTGACCCGGAACTTGTGTAAAAATTTCAACATCACTTGTTGATGAATTATGATATGATGTAGCTTCAGCATAGAGGGCAACCATTTTATCATACACACAATATATAAAATTAATAATGACACAATAATTTAAATATGGTTAATTAAAAGAAATTATAATACTTACATAATTCTCATAAGCATCAGGATGAGTCCACTCTCTATTACTATTAATATGTGATGCAGAATATAATTTTATCAGATCATAACTGATGTCTGACTCTTTCTACAAGAGACATTATTAACATATAAAGTCTATATTAAAAACAAACTACATAGAATAAAAAAAATAAAAAAAATAAAAAAAAAGTACATTACCAATTTTTGAGAGAGGCGATGAAAATATCTTAAGCCTGCATGATGATGAATCTTTAACTTTGATCTATTCGTTTTGTTTATAAAACTTCGCTCCTGCATAGAAGTTGTAAAAGTTAGTAAGTGAAAAATTACAAATATGACACATAAAGAATTCATTTAATTTATCTTATATGTAGATCCTCAAACATGTTGCAAAACTTTCCCCATTTTTCAGATCGGACATCCTGAAAAGGATGCTAGCGTGCATCTTCCTTGTTCTCGTACTTCTTGTAATGCTTGTGACATCTCGCCTTATACTTGTGGAATGCATTACACATCAACTCTCCGACCAAAATTTAGTTCAAAGTCATCCTTGAAAAAGTATATACACAAAGATATTATTATTTAGAATATTAAACAATATCAATAAAAATTTATTATTTAAATATTACGTACCAAACAATGCTTCTTTATAAGCTCTTTCACATATTGTGGGACTTTATGCCATGAACTCGTAGCCAAAGGTGCATAAGTCCGTGTAAGAGCACCCACATGTGAAGCAAGCCAAGCTGCTTGTTGTCCCTCGCCTCCGGTATATTCGTCAAGAATGGTTAACCTTAATCTTACCTACTTTACGATATTTCTCCAACGTCACGCCTCTAGTATTGCCTCGTTCATGACGAGATTGTACTGTTGTCTCTTTAAAATAATATTAGTTATTTACCTTGTATTAATTATCATATATCTTAATTAAAAAAATGAGTATTAGCTATTTACCTTGTTTTGTAGAGTCAGTCTCTAATGGTGAGTCAGACGGAGAGTTAGAAATAGGTGGAGATGGGATGCGAACTTCCTTCCTCTTTGGTGGCATAATTGCGTGATACTGTATAATATGAACACAAAACCGATCAATCATCTGTATCAATTTCATCTATAGATTCGCTCTCATCATCTGTAGATATTTCAGATGAGTCAACACTTTGATCAACTGTCGCCTCAACTATTTCAGCCTCAATATCTTCCCTATGTAATGGGATCATCTCATACTGGCTCAAATTCACAAATAAGTTAAAGGCAAGTTGACTCTCTTGGTATGCTTCTTGAGTAGAGGGATCATCTTCTTCTTCATCTTGTCCCTCCGCCTCAGGGATAATGTCATAAATATTTCTAGGAGAAAACTTTTGTACTACTTGCCATTGATTTCCTAACTAAGGATCATCTAAATAGAATACTTGAGATGCTTGGGAAGCCAAAATAAAAGAATCATCTTCATACCATTTTTTTGGTGTATTCATACTCAGAAAATATTCATCCTGGCATTTTCCCCTACGAGGATTGCTTAAATCCTACCAACCCCATTTAAATATATAAACCACAAGCTCTCCCACATATCTCATTCCAATTATATCTATGATAACTCCATAGAAATCAATATTGTCTCCATCATGACTCCCTTCGACAAGGACACAACTATTTTTTATTTTCCTATAAAGTTCTCGATCAATTGTGTGATATCTACTTCCTCGAGAAATACATATAGAATATTGAGCAGCGTGTCTCGAGGGGCCACGTGCCAATGCATATAGTTCGTCTGATATATCGTTCAAATTACTCGCATGCATTTGTACAACCTACATATTAAATAAAGTATAAACATTAAATCGTTAACAATGCTCTCTATTTAAAATATATAGTGTAAAATTGCATCTGTATTAATGTCATTATCCATTGTTCGAATCATTTTGGGAACTCCTATTCATGTCTCTGGTCTATATCATTTACTCTTCTTTTAGCACGTTAATATGATCACTGAAATTACAAATTATCAACAATAAGTATATTTGTATAATTGTTTAATAAGTAAATTCAATGATTAATTAACAATTAATTTGAACTTACTTCAAGTGACTTTCTATCTCTGGGCAATTATTTAGCACGTACCACTAAACTTTCTCAAACATCATTTCACACAAGTCATAACCATGCTGAGCACCAAGTGGACGTACTTGTTGGGAAAATACAGAAAATTCCTTCCATTGTCTTGCTTGGTCAACATCAAAGTTTCTTTCCAGCCGATCAAACCTAGTGTCAATGCTGTGGAAGTATTTGGAACAGAATGTATGCCACTCATCATCAATATATGTTTATGAAATTGATCATTTTGGACGGACCTTATTACCCACTGTGCGTTTCAACTTTCCAAGAAACTATTCAATGGGATACATCCATCTATACTGGACTGGTCCTGCAAGTCGAGTCTCACGTGGCAAATGAACGGCTAAGTGAACCATGATATCGAAGAATGACGGTAGGTAAATACTTTCCAACTTACACAATATAACTGCAATTTTCTGTTCCATACTATCCAAAGTTTCTACATTCAACGTTCTAGCATATAAATCTTTAAAATGTGCACCCAGCTCAATTAACGCAACCTGCACATCTCTGGTTAAGGACCCACAGATACCAACAGGCAAGATATGTTGTAAAAATAAATGACAATCGTGGCTTTTTAGTCCAATAATTTTTCAGTCATTTGTTCGCACACACCTTGTTAAATTCGAGGCATACCAGTCCGATAATTTAATCTTCTGCAACCACTCACAAAATGTAGCTCTTTCGTTCATTGACAATGTATACCACCCAATTGGCATGTAAACAGACGGACCACTTTGTTGCAAGTGCATTTCAGATCTAATTCTCAACCGCTTTAGATCTTTTCGTGAGTTTATATTATCTTTCGTTTTACCTTCAATTGACATCAATGTTCCTAACATAGACTCGCATATATTTTTTTCAATATGCATAACATTGAGACTCGCAATTTTAATGTAGACACGTAGGGGAGTTCAAAAAATATACTTTTTTTTGTCCAATTCAACTCATTCGCACTTCGTTTTCTCTTCTAAACTTTTTTACCAAAATCATTACTTCTGACATTCACAAACTATGCAATAACATCTTCGCCAGACAATAATGGTGGAGGGTAGCCCCATTCAACAATGCCATCAAGCATCCTACACGCCATCTATGGTCATCAGGTAAAAATCGAAGATGATCTATGAAGCATAATTTCTTTCCATACGTAAGCCATTCAGATTGGGTATGTTTGTTACAAGTCGGACATGTCAATTTCCCCTTAGTGCTCCAACATGACAAGTTTCCATAAGTGGGAAAATCATTTATTGTCCATAACATCGCAGCATGCATCTTGAACGACTTGTCTGTTGATGAATTAAATGTTAAGATCCTATTCTCCCACAAATCATTCAATTCTGCTATCAGTGGCTGCAGGTATATGTCTATATCATTTCCTAGTGATCTCAGACCTGGAATGAGCAAACTCAACATGAAATATGGATCTTTCATACACTTCCACGGTGGTAGATTGTACAACATAAGTACAACTGGTCAAGTACTATGACTAGTACTCATGTTCCCAAACAGATTAAATCCATTTGTTGCTAACCCAAGTCGAACATTACGAGGTTCTTCAGCAAATCATGGGTGTTCCAAGTCAAATTCCTTCCAAACTTGAGAGTCAACAGGATGTGACAAATCATTATCATTCTTGACTCTAGATGATGAGTGTCATGTCATATCCACAGCTGTTGAACGTGACATAAATAACCATTGTAATCTAAGTATCAATGGAAATTGACGTACAACCTTCCGCGGCACATTCTGCTTCTCAGTTGTCCATCTTGATTCATGGCAAGTGGGGCACTCGTTCAACTGATCATTCTCTCACCAAAATAACACAATCATTCTTACATGCATGTATTACATTGTACTCAAATCCGAGTCCTCTTTTCAACTGTTTTGCTTCGTACAAGTTGCGGAATAAAATATTGTCATATAGAAATGCCTCTTTAAAGAGCTCGAGCAACATATTGGCAACCTTAATAGATATTCAGCACATGAATTTTATATGAAGCAGTCTAACTGTAAATGACAACTTACTATACCTTCTACACCCTGGATATAACTCACGCTGTGAATCATTCCACAAGGGGTAAAAGTGTCATGGCACGAATCATTTGAATTTGATGGATCTGTTTCACTTTCATCCATAAACATTTCTGAACCAATGTCGCCTAGCATTTGCTCCATATTCTCTTCGGGATCATCACCAACAACCTCAGGATGTACATCTTCAGGATGTACATCTTCATCGATGTCTTCTTCTTCATCTCAACGTTCAAATGACATTGGAAATAGTTCTCCATGTAATACCCAATCGGTATAACCTTGGTCAATACCTTTCACAAATAGATGCTCTTTCACCAACTCTATCTTATGAGAACGTAAATTCTTGCAAAGTCGATATGCTCGTTTGGTCGTGCACATCGACAAGTAATACATCGATGCACATTCACCGAAACTGCATATCTAGAGAACAATAAGGGATGACTCTACCAAAATCATAATGTCGGATGCAATAGATATAGTTTGATAATTTGCGAGAATGATCTTACAATCCCAAACTATCCACTCTGGACAATTCAAGAGTTATCAATCAACCGTTCAACATGATTGATAACTCTTGAACGGGTCTAGGGTTTATTTCAATGCCAAGTAGAAAATACGATATTAAAACACAACTACAATAAAAAAAATGCGACAATACAAGATAATACATTATATATATCATGGGTATTTTAAGTATCCTAAATATGTCATGGGTATTACTTATTAGCTTAATTATACATTATAGTTAATTTTAAGTTGAATTAAAATTATCTTTTATTATTTGTTAAGTTAGTCCTCATAGTTTAATATTAATAATCTTTATGTTTTTATAATGTAATTTTATCCCTTTTAAGTTTATTGTAAGATAGTTTTTACAACTATTATCTTTTAAATATTAATATGAGTTTAAGTATTATTAATTCATACATATATATACTATATATAATCTACTATATTATACTATATTTATATGATAGTTTAAGATAGTTTTTAAAACCGTTCGAACAAGGTAATATACTGTTTGAACATGTTTATCCGTTCGAACGGTATATAACCACGTTCAAACGGTCTCAACCCAGATTCCAAACACCAGCCAGTTCAGACGAGTACTATCTCACAAAACATCATACACTCATATTCAGAAAACACTACAAATATACAACATATATACTTTGAATACCAACCCTCTAACAAACATACAACATATATATTTCGAATAACAACCCTCTAACAAACGTATTTTGTGTTTAATCTAACAAATACCGTCACAATATATATATATATATATATAAACTACAAAATCAATAAAAAAAATGATAGATTTAGAAGTAAAATGGTAAAGAAAGTCATACTTTTAAGTAAAATATACTAAACAATCCTCTTTGTAGGATCATAGAATGAAGGATTATGTAAAAAAAATGTAAGATTTTGGAGAGAAAACGGAGAAGAGTGAAAGAGAGGAGAGAAAAATGAGGGACTGACGGCGTGCGGGAAGAATATAAGATATGACCAACCGTTCGAACATAAATAAAGTGCGATTGAACGCGAAAAAATTTCAGTGCGCCAATTTTCCCGCCCGCACAAATTTCTGGATTACCATTCGATTGGCTAAAAATTACGTTCGAACGGCAATCCAGGACTCTTTGATTGGCGGGATATTTTCCCACTACTGCAATAATCTGTTCGAACTATAAAAAGGAACATTCGAATAGTTATACAGAGTCGTTAATTGGCGGGATGTTTTCCCACCATTGCAATAATCCGTTCAAATATTTTTTCAACAGTTCAAACGCAAATAATGTGTTCAAACGGTTTATGAATACCGTTTGAACACATTACCTTAATGTTTAAATATATTGTTTTTCAAATGAAAAGTACTATAAGATTATATGTATTAGTTATATATACTATCATATATATAGTAATATATACTATCATATATATAGCAATCTAAACTAAATATCATATTATAATATTACATATATATTACAGTATATATAATCTACTATAATAGTATATATATTATAGTAATTTATAGGATTATAAATATAATATACATTTATTATAAATTTTTACTAAACTTAAAATAAATACCGTTCGAATATTAAATATTAACGTTCGAACATTCGTTTAAAACCGTTCGAATGGTAAAATATAACGTTCGAACGGTTATGCACATATAAGTTCTTGCGAGCAGAGATTTTTCTCATGCCGCCGTCCCCACCGTTTGAAAACAAGAGAACTCGTTTGAACGTCCATCAATCGCCGCCATCCGCCGCCTTAATCAACGCCTACGTCAAACACTCTTCCTCCCAAGTAAAGGTACGCATTTTAAAAGTTATTTTACCGTTTATTTTATGATTTTATGTTTTTATTCATTTTTTTGAGAAAAAATGTATTTTTTCATCAATAATCACCGTAGAATACCATAAATCTACCATAGGATGTTTAGAAAGAGATGAATGCCAATAATGCAACTCAGGTCACACTCAGTATTTGACTGGCACATGTAAAGAGACAATTAGCTACAGTCGAGGATGTGTGTATAGACCTGCATCACAGTAGTTTCTATTTTCTATTTTTTATTGTTTTTGTTATAGTTATGGATAGTATATATGGTGTTTTGAAAATTTACTTTATTTGTAAATTAAATATTTTTATCTTTTATGGAGTAATTATTGATTTATATTACGTGGTGTATGGTTCATAATATTTATTTAACTAAAAATCTTATTTAACATAAAAGAAATCATTAAAATATTTTTAAATTAATTACATAAAATTAATTAATAAATTTTTATATATGATATATATATTTTTTATATTTTGAGTTTCGTACCGAGATTAATATTATACATTTGAATGTGGTGCTTAATTATGTTCTAACTAAATATATTCCATTCGAACGGTTTATAAACCTTCCCGCGAGGTTTTGCCACCAAATGTTTTCGGCTCGAACACAATAAATCATCATTCGAACGGTTGTGAACTTTTCCCGCCAAAATAAATTACTTCCCTGCCAAGATTTTACTGTTCGAACGTATTTTTTACCGTTCGTATGGTAAAAACTTTTTGAGACGATTAAATTCATCACAAAAAATACTATTTGAACGGTTGTTTAACCGTTCGAACGATTTTGTAAAGTCATCAATTTTTTGGAACGAAATTTAAATTTCGTCCAAAAAAATGAGTCTTAGGGATGAAATTTTTTTCATCCCTAAATAATTTCATCCCAAAAGCTCAAATTTGTTGTAGTGATATGTCAACAAGATGATCTTCGAAAGAGATAAAATATAAGTGAAGGAGGAGCTTCGGACTCTTTAATTGTTGGGAGAGTAACTGTACTAGGGCTGTCTAAGGAGCTTTCAGTATCTATAGTGGAATCATAAAATAAGGCAATAGAAGGGACAATGGAAATAAGAGAATGTGTGGAGCAAGAGGGCAAGACTGTGGAAAGGCTCGTAAAACGTCTATGTTCCCAAAACTCTACATGACGAGATGCTCAGACGTTAGCTTATGGGATCAGAGTAGCAATAACCTTTTTGGGTTAGGCCATAATCAAGAAAGCAATACAACTGGGAACGAGGTTCGACTTTAGTTTGTTCGTGGGGAGGAAGAGTGACAAAATAGGCACAAACAAAGACTCGAAATAGGGAGTAATCAAGAATTTTGTCGTGGAGAAGCTCAAATGGAGGTTTGTTATTGAGTGTGGGCATGGGTAGTCGATGAATGGTGTATAGAATGGTAAGAGCAGCTTCACTCTAAAAGTTTTGTAGGAAGGAAGCGGAAAGTAAAAGCACTCTTACTGTGACAAAACAACTCTCATACCATGTACAATAGTATAGAAAATAGTATATTCAAATGTGTCTACTCAATGTACAAAAGCCATTTGTAGAAAAAAACTTTGCAACAAACTACAGAAAACAATTCCATACCAAGTAGAAAACAGGTCAGCGACAAAAGCCATTTATTGCGGTACGTATCAACCTAATAACAGAAGCTGCACATCCAAAAAATACCAAGTTGCACAATCCACATCAGCGGCTCTAGAAGATTCCAAAATGATCTCTTTTTTGTATTTTATTGAATCTATTGTAACAAACTAATATTCTCTATTCTGCTTTTTGCTCATCAAGCACTCACGACACCTGTGCCTATATAAGCAGTGCATGACTCCTGTAATCGATATGCTTAATATACAGTTTATGAATATTCAGGAAAATGCTCTCTCTCTTTATTTAAACATGGTATCAGAGCTGCTAGACTAGCAGTCTCTCTGATCCTTTTTTTTTTGTTTTGTTCTCTCTACCCTTTATCGTGGCAGCTACGAGCTCAACGCCTCCTTTTCTCATCTTGTCACTCTCAAACTTAATTCTGAAAATTACCTGTTGTGGAAAGTTCAAATTTCCCCTTATCTCAGAGGACAAGATATTTATTCTTATGTTGATGGTACACACCATTCTCCACCCATGATACTTTGTACAGAAGGAGATTCAACACCAAAGAAGCCCAATCCAGCTTTTCAATCTTGGCAAAGAACCAATCAATTCATTCTAAGTATACTTTTTTCTTCATTAATAGAGTCTCTTATTAGTGAAGTTATTTCTTCAAAAACCTCACGGGAACTGTGGGTTACTCTAGACTCTATGTTCAGCTCTCATTAACAGGCAAAAGAATTTCAAATCCGTTTTCAACTTACAAATCTGAACCAGGGTGATCAATCCATCTCTGAATTTTTCAATAAAGTCAAATTACTTGTTGATACTCTTGCTGCCACAGGAGCTTCCATCTCAGACAAAGAGTTTGTCACATATCTCCTAAATGGGTTGGGTCCTAGCTATGATAGCTTTGTGACCTCCATCACCACCAGAACAAATCCCATTACCTCTCATCAACTCTACCATCTTCAACTCATTCGTGAGAGCCGTTTAAGTCATCCATCACGCAGCTCTAGTCCCCAATCTCCATTTGAACCAACAACTAATTATAGCTCCAGTAACCAATGAGGCGGGGCTACCTATCGTGGAGGATGACAAGGTCGTTCATGAGGCAGGTCCCTTTCCAACAGAGGAAGATTTATTCACATAACGAGTCCCATTTCTCTTCATCCAACCAACCAAACCGTCCCATCTGCCAAGTCTGCAGTAAACCAGGTCATGTTACCCTCCAATGTCATTTTAGGTTCGACCATGCTTACCAATATGACCCTCCCCGATCCTTCTCTGCCAACTACTCTCTCCTTCGGCCATTCCTGACTCTACATGGTACCCAGATAGTGTAGCCACTCACCACAAAACACATGACTTATCCCACCTCAATCTCTTGTCCGAACCATATACTGGTACTGAACAACTAAGAGTTGGAAATGGAACTGGCCTTCAAATTGAAAATATCGGTGACTTTTCACTCTCACTCAACTCCTCTAATTTTGCATTACATAATCTTCTCCATGTGCCTTCAATAACCAAAAATCTTGTATCAGTTTTACAATTTTGTATTGACAACTCTTGTTTTTTTGAATTTCATGCAACCCATTTTTTGGTAAAGGGCAATCAGACCAAGCAGCCCCTCAACAGCAGTCCAACGCGTAATGGTCTCTACTGCTTTCCACCACCTCTGCAACCGTCATCTCCGTCCGCACATCTAGGTGAGAAAGCCTCTTTGCACTGTTGGCATCAAAGGCTTGGACACCCGTCTCTCCAAACTGTCTCCAGCATTCTGCTCTCCACCTACTTGCCGTATTTTCCAAACACTTCGTTTGTTTGTCCTCACTATCCTTTAGCTAAAATTCATCAGTTTCCTTTTTCGTAGGCTCCACGCAATCTGGCTCATTGACTATGGTTTTTCAGCTTCCAAAGGGGATCCCTCTCTGTTTGTGTTACACAAAAATGATCTCTGCATTTTTATTCTAGTATATGTTGATGACATGATCATCACATCATCTTCCTCAAGTGATGTTAAACGTTTAATTGTTTCTCTAGGACAGGCTTTTCTTGTGACTGATTTGGGACCCTTATCATATTTTCTTGGATTAGAACTTGATTATCTCTCAGATGGTCTCTTTATTTCACAAAGAAAATACATCTCTGACTTATTGAAGAAAGCCAATATGCTTGGTTCTAAACCAATTTCCTCCCCAATGTCTGCTTCTGCCAAGCTTTCTAAATTTGATGCACCCTCCTTTGAAAATGCCACTTTATTCTGAAGCATAGTTGGCAATTTACAGTATCTTCCTTAACTTGACCTAATGTGTTATTTGCTGTTAATAAGGTCTGTCAATTCATGCATGATCCTAAAAATACCCACTGGACAGCAGTCAAAAGAATACTTCAATATCTAAAATCTATTATTAATCAAGGGTTATTTTTAGCAAAAAAATATGGCTTCACTCTTCATGCATACTCAGATGCTGACTGGGCAAGGTGCCCTCATGATAGGAGATCTACAAGAGGATTCTGTATTTTTTTGGGCAATCACCTAATTTCTTGGAGTTCTAGGAAGCAACACACTGTTGCTCGTTCTAGTACAGAGGCTGAGTATAAGTCTCTAGCCAATACCACTGCTGAACTCATATGGCTGCAAACATTGATCAAAGACCTTGGTTTCTCACTCTCACAACCATCTGTTCTATGGTGTGACAACTTGGGAGCTACATACTTGAGCTCAAATCCTATCTATCACTCCCATCACTCCCGCACCAAACATATGGATGTGGACTTTCACTTTGTCAGAGATAGAGTAGCTGCCAAAACTCTACAAGTTCAATTCTGCAGCAGCAAAGATCAACTCGCTAATGTCTTCACAAAACCTTTAGTTGCTGATTGATTCTTCTCTCTCAGATCAAGCCTAAATGTGATTGACACCCCATTTGACGAAAGGGGTGTATCAACCTAATAACAGAAGCTGCATATCCAGAAAATACCAAGCTACACAATCCACATCAGCAGCTCTAGAAGATTCCAGAATTCTCTCTTTTTTGCATTTTATTGAATCTGTTGTAACAAACTAATATTCTCTATTCTGCTTTTTGCTCATCAAGCACTCACGGCACCTGTGCCTATATAAGCAGTGCATGGCTCTTGTAATCGCTATGCTTAATATACAGTTTATGAATATTCAAGAAAATGCACTCTCTCTTTATTTTAACATGCGGCCATGCGCGAGTTCATTTACTAATATATATATTGCCTTTGGATTTGCAATTAACGTTCAAATAAATTAATATTCTCTTCTAGAATATTAATTTTACGCATGAGATAGTGGTAGTTGAGATAAGCAATACTTTGCTATTTTTATTTTTATTTTTGTTTTTCTTATATTCTTAGTACTATCTCTTCATATCTATGAGAGATCGGACAAAAAAAGGGTTTCCCACTACTTTCCATGTACAAAGATTTCTCCTTGTCTGCAGGATACTATTGCCTGCTTTCCAAAGTAAAGCTTTCACCCCATCATGAACCATTAAGTCCCATAAATATTTCTAACTTCCATCACTTGAGTTGATGAGAACTTTGAAGCAAGTATTAATTATGAGAATTCTACGAAGTGATGCGAATTCCATCGCTTCTTAGAAAAATCTGAACCAAGTATTAACTGAAGATAGTTGGTTTAGGTTTTAGTACTGTCGTGTCGTTTAGGTATTAGGGTCGTGTGTTTCTAAGCTGTTAGAGATTTAATATCCTTATTAGTAGTCAATAAGGATGTAATTTGTTTTCATAGTAGGGCTCCATATAATATTATTTGAGTATATATCAGACACTATTAGATTCTTAATTTGCCTTTGAACTTTCCTTCAATAATTCACATATATCTTAACAAATTATCGTTTAGAATACAGCCTGGAATCATGCACGTACATTATGCGTACATGATGTACCCCCAATAACCAGATGAAGATTGGTTAATTTGTCCCGTTATCTTTGTTTAGGATTTAGGTTTCAGAGCTTCATTTTATTTTATTATCTTTATTTTATTTCTCAATACTCTTTTAGATTTCAAAAGGGTTATGATCCCGGCAAGCATATTTTCCCTCTACGACATTTGTTGCATTTGTGGTATCAGAATTCGATGAAGTACAACACATATATGCTGTAATTATTAAAACACACTTAAGAATTTACGTGCTCTATTTTTGCATTCCTACGGCATCATTATGTGATGTAAATTTGTTTCAAAACCGGTTAAAGTTCTTGTGCATCATATTTGCACGATTTTCTTCAAACTGAATCTCTTCAAACCCTATACATAGAATATACACACACACATATATATATATATATATATGCCTAAACAAACAAGAAGCTATCCAGATAGTATTGGACCCGTCTAGAAAACATTGACCAGGAATAGTGTCCAATAAAATCGTGCACGCAGATGATCTACGCGAATAGGTTATATTTAGCGCAACCTTGTGCTATAAATCTCCCAACACCACCCACCTCTTAATATCCAAGAGTCAGCTAGCTACCAACCCTTTTTCTTTCTATCTTTCTTAACATCTCACCGGCACGTAAACTCCACTCAGACAAGAGAATGTCCTTTAATTGCATTCTTCATTGAAGCACGATGGCAATGTCAAGAGGAACTGTTATTTTCCTGATCTGCGTGTTTATGGTTTGTGGGCTTTGGGTTCAAGATACAAATGCACGCTCCCTCAGCAATGGAGTTGTAAGAGGTGATGATATTCATGAAAACTGCAAAACGCATCCTGAGGCTGAGAGTTGCCATCAAAACCCAGCTAATAAATACACCAGAGGCTGCGAAAAAGAGACTAATTGCCGACCGCCACAATATGCTTAAGATGACGATAAAAATATGATAAGCGTTCAAAAATATAATAAATTAACAAACGATTGCGATTCCATGCATCTAATTAATTATTCTTTCTTCCATCTGGACAAAGTGTATGTATTGTCCCAATGTTTTATACGATTTGTATAATTGTCAATTATATCTTTATATATAATAAAAAAATTTTTTACAAATACATTGAAAAATCTTATTTAAAAGAACATGATAAAAATAAAAAGAAAAAAAATTAGAAAAATGCAGCAACAATAATTTCATCGTTTTCTACTTTTGGATTTTTCTCGAGGGTCAAATGCAAAGCACATGTGCAAAACGATACCCAATAGTACGTATTGCAAAAGTGTTTAAGTCGGTACAAAACTTCATATTCAAGTTTGTCTATTCAATGTACATGGAATGCTTAATTATAGTTGAATAGACCTGTGGTAATCAAGGAAATACAGCCATGAGATAAATACAAATAGAATCAAGGCTTAAAGGCAAATTGTTATGTCCTGTGAATATTCTATAATATGGTAATATTCTAGGATACACCAAATCATGAAAATATTATGAGATATACTAGGAAATAATTCTAAATATACTTATATTCTTCCACAAACTCGAGTTGGCAAAATCAAATGGAGGTGGAAACAAGATTACCAAGCCAACCACACTACAAGAAATTAGACTTTTTCCAGTGATTTTAAGATCGCCGCAAAAAAAAATCGCTGCTAAAAGTACTTATTTGCGGCGATTTTTAAATCGCCGCTGAATTTCAACGCAAAATTGACGAATGCGGAATGAGAGCTTCTTGCTTATTTTTTGCAGCGACTTTTTGTATCTTTTGCGGCAATTTGTGTCGCTGCAAATAAAAGTATTTTTGCCAGTGAATATTGTCGCTGCAAAGTCATTTTCTTATTAGCGGCGAATCAGTTGCGCCGGAAAAAACTGATAAAATTAAAATCCCGCGTTTTCCCCTCATTCCTCTAATTCCCTCCAGCCGTCTCCTCCCCCCCTTCCCATCTCTTCCCAAACCCTATTCTCCCTGATTCCCACTCTTCATGCCTCCACGCAGCGGCCACTGCACGCCGCCGTCGATCCACCCTCACCGTCCACCTCCACCGTCGCCGGCCAACCCAGCCAAGGCCCTCCCTCGCGGTTTCTCTCTCCCACAGTTATCCCTCGCTCTTCACAATCGAAGTCCTTCTCCCTCGGGTTCCCTGTGCTGCCGCGTCCTCAGCTGCCACACCACCTCCATATACCCGCGTAGCTGCCCCCCTAAGGGTCTGCCACCCCTCCACCGAAGCTTTCCCTCTCTCTCACAGTCGATCTGCTCTCCTCCTCACGGATCTCGCTCAAGCTCCTTGTACAAGTCTTGAGCCGCCTTCCTCCACGGTCGCGGGACCACCCCATGCTCCCCTGCCTCCCCTTCAACGCCGTAAGCCAACCCAGAACAGAGCACTATTTTTGTTTACCAGCATATAGGAAAGTAGCTTTTATCTCAAATTAAGCGAAATTGTTAATTGGTTTGGAGAAATTCTTAACTGTTTACAGAGTTTGTATCTCCCATTTTACTCAAGTTGTTGATAGCAAGTGATGACTGATATTGTCGTGGAACTGTGTTTGTGTATCTCCCATGTGTTTCATTTCTTGAGCCAACTGTGTTAATAAAACTGCTTGGGGATGTGATTAGAAACATTACAAATTTAGAGAGGTTAATTGTAAGAACCAAAATAGTAATATAGGATATTTTACCCTTCTATATACGTATATATATTTATATATACACGTGTGTATGTGTGTGTTTTTACCCGTCTATAGTTGTTTACTCCAGTTCCTCTTGTTGGATTTGAGTTAGTTCACTAATATGATGACTTAATATATTTTATTACAATATATTCTTCTGCTGTGCTAAATGTTCACTTATCAAAAGAAAATATTATATGCTAACTGTTTAAAACATGTTATCGTCTTTATATTCCTTGTGTGCTAGGGTGTTGTCTTTTTTGTATATGAGTTTATGTGGATGAGCTACATGGTATGAAATTTCAATATCTTCATAATCTTGTATATAATTAGCAGCTTATGTGATACTTGGATAAAAAATACTTTGTATTTGCTAGGCAGTCGCTCAAGGATTATTCTAGATGTCGTGCTTTTCAGAGCGATGATTAGGTACTTAAATTTCTCACAGAATTCTCAAAGCCTGCACTTCAAGTTATTTACTCAATTATCATTAGGTGCTACTTGTAATAACACAAGCAACGTCCATTTTTTTAAATTTAGGAATGGAAGGGAACAAGGAAACATTATAAATATGAAATTTTATTAAAGAAGACGTTTGACAACTTTTAAAATCATGTGGGGAGCCAACTTAAACAAATGGCTAAAGCTCACAAGATGGTTGATTTTGTCCCTTGTTTGCAATGATTTTTCATACAAACAATTAACATTGGTTGAGTAGAGGGTGCAAGGGAATAATGGGAATGAAGTGAACTGTTTTAAGCCTCAAAACAGAGTGCCTAACAGAATTTTCTGCACCTCCATAGACAGCTAGTAGCCTTAGTGCATTCATGCCTTTAAACATCCCTTAACCAAAATTTTAACTACAGAATTAAACAATACTAGAGTTGTAGCAACTTTAGAAAAGCATCGCACTCTCCTTAGATGTTAAAACAAATCCATCACTATTAAAATTAATAGTATCCAGTTGACTACCATAGATCAGTATATACAGAACCTTGTTGATGAATGGCTAACTGCCGGCAGATTCTGCCCCTGGCCCTCACTTTGCTGGCCTTGCGGCTGCAACAAAGTTTTATATTATATTATATTACATTATATTATATATATACATACATACATGCATATATATATATATATAGTTTGATTAAATTTTTAGGTTTTCCAATCAAAGGTCGAGGCTTTCCCTGTAGTATTCAACCCAAGAAAAAGGTAGAGTTCCCTATATCTATGCAGGGCCTAAGTACCACGTTTCCCCTAATGGGTACAGCTCATTTCTATTTCTTTCATTTCTGTTCTATTGCTTTTAAAGCAATGATTGTTGATTGGTTGGGCCACAATACAGGTGGAACTTGCGTAGCCATTGATAATAATGTTTATGTGCATATATTTGTTGAGCAGGTTCATACGGGAAGATAAACTAATAATCCTCGTGCTTTTTTCCTTCTAATTTTCTCTAGCAAGTGTTTATGTTCTCGGAGGAAGGTTAGACCTCACATAAATCCTGCACATGTTTATGTATCTACCCAATCCATCCTCCCAAGTCCCAAGTTTGAAGAACTCTAATGAAAAACAACTCTCTCTCTCTCTCTCTCTCTCTCTCTCTCTCCCTCTATATATATATAATGACGTTACTTAGTAAGTTGTTTGAACATTTATCTGATTAATATGAGCATATGAAATGATTGTTTGTATCTATTTTAGATCTTCGTGAGGAAAGTAGGCATTTAGCTGATCATATGGGTTCTAATCTCGTAACATCGGCTCAGGTAAGCTTTATTTATTTTCATCAAATTAGAGAGGTGATGTGAAAATGTCAGCTACATGCTTAGAACTGTTGAATGCTCATAACCAGTTTTGGGTTGCTGCTTATAGTTGTATAATTTTTTATTTATTTTAACGAATAACTAAGGGGTTCCTTGTCTTTGGTTTGTACTTTTTGGTCTAACCTTCACCATTATCGGTCTCTACCATTGGTGTTCTGCTATGCAGAATACTGGCTCTTACCATTGTTGTGGTTGTCATGATCTTTTTGGTGTTTCTTGAATTTTTCAAGTCTTTTGTGATTTTATAGATTAGAAGAATAATATTATCATCATATGTCTTATTATAATAGACATATATTATATATAAGGATCTCTAATATGTATAGTTTGGGTACAGTCTAACATAATTTTATTCATCATTGAATATGTTTAGCGGGTTTGCTTGGAACCCTTACTGAACTTCTTAGCATTCGTTTAGAAATTACCTTTTTTTTTTTTTTTTATAATTCAGAATCAGAACTGCCATCCTTCTCCTTTGCTGGATGCGCCAACTCAGCCTCATCCTCAGACTTTGAGTGCATACTTACATAACATATGACATTTTCACCATTTTTGGCATATTACATTTATAAATGTCATTTTTGCATGAAATTTACTACATATGCACATGTCATGAAAAATATTTTTTAAAGCATAGCATGAAAATCATTTTGTCATGACCCCAAAGGTCGGGATGGAGAATTATCCTGGTGGAACTCATCTGTCCACTCTGGAGTGTTTAATAATGGAGTGGTAACTCCTGGGTTGACAAAGAACAATCAACAAGCTTCGAATAGGTTGTTTTTAAAGAACGCCGGAGCGAAGCCAACATGTTATGACACCTAACGCTAATGGGTGTACACATTATGAATTTTATGATGTTATGTTATATTTACTAATGCATTGAGAATGAGTTTATAGACAACGTAGTTTCAACGTAAGTTATACTACGGACATCAATAGGTACTCATTGTGCATATGGGGAATTGTGACACTACCACACATTATGTTATTAATTAAGGTAATGATGTAAGTCTATGATGATGAAAGTTTATGATGAAAGTTTTATGAAAAAGTTATGTCTTTTAAAAAATGATGACGAAATTATTTACTGAGTAAAACCCCGTGTCTCCATATTTTTAAGAGATGTTGAGGAATATGGATGGGAGACATGCATATTGATTTTCTGCATCTCATGCATTGCATATTTATCATTTTTCTTGATTGATTTATCTTTGTGTCAGTTAGTTGTTTAACTTACTTAGATTTCGAGTAAATCTCACCCTTTTATGAGACCACTATCATTCTACTCATTCGAAATGATAGAAGTTGTGTCAGAAATCGACCAGGACGAGATTGATGGAGCATTGGATTCGCATGATTGAAGAGGAATCAAATTTGGAGAGGAAGCTGGACTTAATTTTGATGTTCATAGCCCAAGTCCTTTATGCTATAGATCGCATTAAGAGAATGATATGACTTTGTATATAAGTCTATGCTACTTTAGTATTTCCAATATGATGATTATCTAATGAAGTTGGGATGTTTTAGCTATTCAGGCATATTTTTCGCCTTAACCTTTTATTTCCACTGTAATTATTGCACACTGCTAGTTGCATACTAGGATGCATTGCATATTAACTGTCATGAACTGGGGTATATAACCTTGTGTTGCTTGTCCCTACGCTCTAAGGCTCTATTTCATCCCAAGCGAGGATTAGGGGCGACATGATGGTGGTATCAGAGCAGCTCCTCTCTGGGTAAACCCACATGTCCATAGGAACCTTACGCGAAAATATAGGTTTGAATCATTAGTCTTGTATAGGCTTGAATCCTGTAGTTAGAGCTCGATCTGATACGCATATATCGCAGGAGTCGGAAGGATTAAGACGAGACGACATGTGGTAGACAAGTGAGGAACGTTGATGGATCTAATATCCACATAGATTACGATCATTGTTTTGATGGAGGACGTGAGGTGGCAATGGAGCTCTCCGTAGCTGCAGAGGATTCATAAATTAAGGCAATGGAGGGGACAATGAAAATTGGAGAATGTGTGGAGGAGGAGGGCAAAATGTGGAAAGGCTCATAAAATGTCTATGTTCCCAAAACTCTACATGACGGAATACTCGCAGACGTTAGGATATTAATTTTACACATAAGATAGTGGTAGTTGAGATAAGCAATACTTTGCTATTTTTAATTTTTATTTTATTTTTCTTATATTCTTAGTACTATCTCTTCATATCTATAATAGATTGGAAAAAAAAAAGGATATTCCACTACTTTCCATGTACAAAGATTTCTCCTTAATTGTCTGCAGGATATTATTTCCTGTTTTCCAAAGTAAAACTTTCACCCCACCATGAACCTTTAAGTGCCATAAATATTTCTAATTTCCATCACTTGAGTTGATGAGAACTCTGAAGCAAGTATTAATTCTAAGAATTCTACAAAGTGATCATCACTTCTGAGAAAAATTTGAACCAAGTATTAACCGATGATAGTTGGTTCAGGTTTTAGTACTGTCGTGTCGTTTAGGTATTAGGGTCGTGTGTTTCTAAGCTGTTAGAGATTTACTATCCTTATTAGTAGTCAATAAGGATGTAATTTGTTTTCGCAGTTGGGCTCCATATAATATAATTTGAGATTCCTAATGTGACGCCCTGACTCCCACGTACAAAAACATTTAAATCGTGATATCAAGATGATGACAACATGGGTCACGCATCCCAACAAAATGTGCTCAGGTGTGTGCAGCATGCAAAAGTGCACAATAAAAATCGCATCGGATAATATAAATAAGTCATCTAAGTACTAGAAGTTTAAATACAAATATTCAAAATAATAGCAGTTAAAAAGTTATACAGTCATCCCAAAATATATTACAAAGGCAAATACATAATAATTGATACAACAAATCTAGATATACAGGAGCAATCCCTGATCACTCCTCCAACGGAGCCAAGCATAAGGCTCGTCATCCACATCTACATCAAAATCTACGATACCATAAAATGGTACCACAGGTAAGTAATAATCCAAATAACTCTCGGATAGAAACGCATTAATGCAACCAACAAACAAATCTGAAAACCTCATTTTTCCTGAAAATGATTATTTTCCAACACACGCCAAAATCACAATTTGACCCAAAAATATAGTCCATCATTTTCCCAGAAAATGATTCACACAAAAACCAACCATTTGTCGGACACTGTAGGCGGGAATCACAGGCGGGACTATACCACCATCCCTGCTTACCACCATCCCTACTGCGTGCACCGTAGGCGGGAATCACAGGCGGGACACAACCACCATCCCTGCTTACCACAATCCCTACCGCGTGCACCGTAGGCGGAAATCACAGGCGGGACTCTACCACCATCCCTACTTACCACCATCTCTACAGTTCCTTTCCACACAATGAGTACTTATCAGAGCACTGTAGGCGGGAATCACAGGCGGGACTATACCACCATCCCTACCGCGTGTACCGTAGGCTGGAATCACAGGCGGGACTCTACCACCGTCCCTGCTTACCACCATCCTACAGTCTCTTTTCCTTTTTCTCAAACCAGTCAATCCAGTCGTTTCAAACACACAAAATCATTTCACATAAAAATCTAATTTTCAAATAAAACACATGAACATGTATGCAATCATGCGAAAACCCAGTTTTCATTTACAAACATGATCATGCGTGCAATATGTCATGTACATGAACAATGCTATAACAACAACCAACAATGCAAAGCAAACACACAACAACTCTGTCCACAATCCATCTGACCCCCGAACTTCTCGGACTCAGTCCGGCATAACCAACCAGTTCACAGATAAAATGAGTTAGTGCAAAAATATATTTAAATCACAAAAGTTCTTTGGGAAAATACTTACAGCGCTTTAATATAATTTTCAAAGGATCATGGAACTGTAAGAAGTGGTGGCACAATAACGAAACAGTACAAAATACACTGGGCCGTGGGTCTCAAAAACTCACTTTTGAACTGAGACAAATCAAGACTCGAAATTGATAGGGTAGTGCTTAGGGATGTCGGTGAAGCTAGTGGTGGTGGTGGTGGTTTGTCCTGGGTGGCGGCATAGAGGGCGGTTTAAGGTAAAAAAATGCTCAAAATGAAAATGTTGATGGATGTGCTTCACCGGTGGTAGATCGGAGCTAAGGATGGGTGCATTGGATTGCTAGGAGGTCAAGGATGAAGTGGTGAAGAAATGGTGGCCGAAGGTGGCGTGATGGCGACGCGCAAGCTCAAGATGTGCTGCGGCTATGAGGGGTTCGTGGGGGCAAACGGCGGTGCGAAAGGGGCTGAGAACGGAGGGGTGGTTGCCAGAGGGAGGGGAAGAAGGTGGGCTAGGAGGTGAGGTGCACGGCGGTGACGGGCTGGGTGAGGCGACGAAATACACGGGGAGGGAGAGAGGAGAGTTTCGCATGGGAGAGAGGCAGAAAGAAAAAAGAAAATGGAGAGAAAAAAGAAAGACGAAAAGAAAAAGGAGGAAAAAGAAAAGTGAGGGAAAGAAATGAGGTTCAATCCTCACATCTTGGGTCACAAAAATGATCCAATAAAGACGATTTTAAAACAGCAAGTCAATTAATATAATTTAAACGTAATGATAAAATAAAAATAAAATAATTAAATCCAACAATCAATTAATTTAAAATAAAGAACAATTTAAATGCATCACAATAATAAATATTAAGAAAACATAACAAATTAATTTTCACAATTTAAAGATCATAAAATAAACCATTTAAAAATATCCAAAAATTTTAAAACAAGAGAATAAATTTCGAATTAATAAAAATAATTATTCAATAAAAATACACTAAAATACGGAGTGTTACACTTAATTTGCATTTGAACTTTCCTCATAAACTTAAGAATTTAAGTGCTCTATTTTTGCATTATGTGATGTAAATTTGTTACAAAACTTGTTAAAAACCTACACATCCACAATATACAGGTTCGAGATTTAGCTACAGAAAATACAATCACATTTGCACGATTTTCAAAGTTCCTCGCCATCAAACACGTTTATCTTCAAACTGAATGCTTTAAACCCTATACATAGAATATACACACACATATATATATATACTAGGTCGGAACAATGTGCAAAGCACGTTTGCCTAGTTCCGTGAAACATCGATATTTATAAAACATTAGTTTATAATATAATATAATCCAACACATATTTATAACATCAATAGTTTTAGCAAAGTTGTCTCTGATAAGTTTAATACAAAACCAACAAAAATATCAGTTTAAAATATGAGTCCTTTGATATTTTTACTATGATGCATCATTTTGTGTCATCTTATACTGCATCAATAGAGACGATGTTGAAATTCTTGTATTGCTGTTGGTTGAGTCGATTGGGGTCTACTAAAAGTTCAATCATCCATTCTTTCTGTGAAACTTCTGCTACAAGATTTTCTATATATGGCAGATGCTCATGCAAAAGAAATTTTTAATAGGCTTTCATGATTAATAAAAATTTAAAGAATAGATATGCTGAAAATTAATATAAAGCTCAATGTGCTCATAGATAATGTAGTAACCATGTCAAAAATTCGAAGATGGACTTTTTTACTCACAACGATAAAGGCAATGGAAAACAAGAAAACATACATCACCTGTGTGATTCATAAGTTCAACTGCCGAACAACCGAATGCTTGCTCTACAACTTCACCAAACATAATAGCAGATAGTCTTCCTGTACCATAGTCGAGTTCAACATATGCTCGACAACTATAAATTTGATGGAAATGTCATTTTAAGTTAGAATCAACAAAAGCTATACATTAAATCTATCACATAAATTATCAAACAAAACAACAAATTCGAAAGATACATACTGTGGTTGGGAAATGCTTTGGTGTTTGCAATTGTAACAAATGAAATTATCATTGTAATCATACCCAATTCTTTTATTGCAAACAATACATGACATGTAAAAAAAATCTGGCGCAAGTTAACCACAATTATCTTCGCCTTTATCCAAAATCTCACTTTTTACATTACATTAGAAACAATTTTTAGGTGAATTGATTGTATAAATATTTGAATTTGTTACAAAGAATAGGTTTTTACCTGCAAGGGTTGTAAAATTTTGATGAACTCAGAAACATCACAATTCTTGATTATTTCCCGAATACCAACAGAAGATAGAGATGTCGATGGGTATGTCAAGCATTTTGCAGTAATACTCTCAAGTAATAAGTCATTAATCACCGCCCTTAAAATTCATAAAAAAAAAAAATGCAACATAAGAAATAAAAATATGGAGATCTCAATATTCAAGTGGCATGAAAAAAATAATGACTTATTTGTGATAATTACCACTCTTACAATGAAGTTGCCTCAGGAAGAATAGGATTGATCACAAATTTACTTTTTGGACGCGATGAAAGAGACAATCCTTCATTGGAAATAGAGATCATAATTAATGCAAGCATATACAATATAAAAGAAAATATAATATTGTTAATTATTAAAAATACCATTATAAGAACTAACTCTTATTCCTGTTCCAAGTATAACTGGCTTTGTCCTTATTATTTCCAAGATTTTTTTTGCTTTCATCTTGCACAAATTGACCCCACATAGTTAAACATATGGGGTTTAAGTTACAAAATTGGAATAAAAAAAGAATTAACAGAATATGTAAGAAATAAAGAATGAAACATAATTCTAAAAGAGTGACCTACCCAAAAAATATTTTTACCTTTCATCGATGACATATATTTCCTGAATAGTTGTCGGTCCATGCACTGAAGTTATTTCTCTACATGGCTTGATGTGGATTGCAACAACCAAAACATCTGAGAAATAAGATTTAAATTTTTAATATATTGATAATCAAATATTCTAAAATAAAGAGTCAATTACCAATTTCTGCAATTGAGTTTTTGTAAGCATCTAATTCATTGAACGAAATGAGTTGGTACTTCGGTGGCTCCAATTGTTCTTCATCCTTCAGAGCTTCCTCAATTATCATTCTAGAATTTAGGATCCATTGGTACTCATATTTTTCAATTCTATACTTTTGATCCAGTGGCTTCACATATGTATTACTGATGTAATATGACCGGAAAATATGTAAAGTATCATCTCGTGAGTCAATATCTTTATCAAACATTGTCGCTTGCACTCGACAGGTGAGTCTCTTGTTGCCAGGTGTGCTCTCAATGCACACATTAAGGTGGATGATGCAGAGCAACAGAGAGAATATTTTCCATACTAGATGCCATGTCAACAATAAGGTATGTAGTATGATCATTGATGGGGGAGTTGTACTAATGTGGCTAGTACTACTTTGATTGAGAAATTGAATTTACCAACCTTAAAACACTCTAGACCATACAAATTGCAGTGGTGGAATGATTGTGGAGAGGTTAGGGTGGACAAACAAGTGTTAGTTACTTTTTCTATTGGGAAGTATTAGGATAAGGTGCTTTGTGATGTCATGCCTATACATACTGGCCATATTTTGTTGGGAAAGTCATGGCAGTATGATAGGAGGGTGACACATGATGGGTTCAAGAACATGTACAATTTTGAAAAGGAGGGCAAAACAATCAAGCTTGCTACTTTAACTCCAAGCCAGGTCTATGAGGACCAACTGAAATTGAAAAGTGAGGTTGCTTAAAAAAGAAAGAGTGAAAATGAGAGTGATCAAAAGAGAAAGAGTGAAAATGAGAGTGATCAAAAGAGAAAGAGTGAAAATGAGAGTGATCAAAAAAGAAAGAGTGAAAAAGTCATTGAGCAAAAAAGAAAGAGTGAGAGTGAAAAAGAAAGTAGAAAGGTGGCTGAGAGTAAAGAAAAAAGAGTGGAGCCACGAGTGAAAAAAGAGAGAGTTTGTAGAGAGAAAATGAAATGCAAAAGTGAGTTTCTATGCAAGAGAGAGTGAGGTTAAGAGGGCTTTCTTCGCAGATCGCCCTATGATTTTTCTTGTCTATAAAGAGTCTTATCTTACTATTGATGAAACTAACCAGTCTCTTCCTAGTTTGGTTGTTTCTTTGTTGTAGGAGTTTGAGGATGTATTCTCGGAGGAGATGCCAAATGAGTTGCCACCCATTAGAGGCATTGAGCACCAGATTGATTTTGTGCCAGGAGCTGCTATTCCAAACCGACCAGCCTATAGGAGCAATTCAGAGGAGACAAAGGAGCTTCAAAGGTGAGTTGGGGATTTGATGAACAAGGGGTACGTGAGGGAGAGCATGAGCCCTTGTGCAGTACCAGTGCTACTAGTGCCAAACAAGGATGAGACATGGAGGAGGTGCGTTGATTGCAGGGCAGTCAACAATATCACGGTAAAGTATCGCCATCCCATTCCTAGATTGGATGATATGCTTGATGATTGCATGGCTCATGTATTTTCAGTAAAATTGATCTTAAAAGTGGGTACCATCAAATTAGAATGAAAGAGGGTGATGAATGGAAAACTGCTTTTAAGACTAAGTATGAGCTTTATGAATGGTTGGATGAATGGAAAACTGCTTTTAAGACTAAGTATGAGCTTTATGAATGGTTGGTTATGCCATTTGGACTTAGAAATGCACCCAATACTTTCATGAGATTGATGAACCATGTCCTACGTGCATGCATAGGCAAGTTTGTGGTTGTGTACTTTGATGATATCTTAGTGTACAATAAGGACTTAAATGAACATATTGAGCATTTGAGATATGTGTTTGATGTGTTGAGATGTGAGAAGTTGTATGCTAATTTCAAGAAATGTGCCTTTTGCATGGAAAAAGTTATTTTTCTTAGTTATCTTGTTAGTACAAAAGGTATTGAGGTGGATGAAGAGAGAGTCAAGGCCATCAAGGAGTGGCCAACGCCAAAAAGCATCATTGAGGTAAGAAGCTTTCATGGCTTAGCTAGCTTTTATCGGCGTTTTGTTAAAGACTTTAGCACTATTGCTGCACCACTTACTGAGGTAATTAAAACGAATGTTGGGTTTCATTGGGGGGTTAATCAAGAAAATGCTTTTGCCACTATTAAAGAAAGGTTGTGCTCTGTACCTGTGCTAGCATTACCTGATTTTAACAAAGCTTTTGAGATTGAATGTGATGCCTCAGGAATAGGGATTGGAGCCGTTTTGATGCAGGATAGGCGGCCCATAGCGTTCTTCAGTGAGAAGCTAAGTGGGGCATCCCTGAAATACCTTACTTATGATAAAGAGCTTTATGCTCTTGTTCGTGCATTAGAGACTTGGCAGCACTACCTATAGCGAAGGGAATTTGTGATCCACACCGATCATAAATCATTAAAGCATCTCAAGGGTCAAGGTAAGTTAAATAAAAGGCATGCTAGATGAATGGAATACATTGAGACATTTCCCTATGTGATCCATTACAAGCAAGGTAAGGAGAACATTGTTGCTGATGCTCTATCCTGGAGGAGTAGCTTGGATGGACAAAAGAAGGCGGAGTTGGTGACGTCACTTCATGAGAGGGTACGACTGGGCTCTTGCTAGCTTCATCCCAAGTGGATTGCACCAATCCGTGCATTGCTTCCTTGATCTTGTAATTGGCCCATCTGGAACTTGCAAAGAATTTTTAAGAGTAGGCCCACCTTGGTTCCCATCACTTCACATATGCATTACTGATGTAATATGACCGGAAAATATGTAAAGTATCATCTCGTGAATTAATATTTTTATCAAAAATTGTCACTTGCACTCGATTTCTCTGTACAGTATAAGAAATTGAAACGAACAAAAAATTGTTATGAATAATTGAGCATAATAATTTTGTTTCATATGAAATTGTTTTTGGGTTTTAAAAAAATAAATTTTTTTAAATGTGTTACAAGAAGAGAACTAAATGAACGGAACATCATCAACATTTATATAATATGAAAAGATTTAAAAAATGAAACATAAAAAAACCCAACAAATCAGTAGTAAAAAAATAAATAAACAAAGTTTAATAAATAGGATGCAAAAATAACAAAATGCTTTACAAATTTTTAGTACACGAAAAAAAATAAAAGACAATAGATAGAAATAAATACTATACCTCTAGATCAATCAATGTTAGGTTTTGGTACTTTACCGATGAGTGTTGCCCTGTTCGTTTGGGTGACTTGTCTGCCACGATCATTTTTATTTTCCAATTCCTTGTATTTGGAGTGATATCTTTTATCGATGTATAAACCGTCCTCATCTTTAAAGCTATTCATATACAAAGATATTAAAAGTGTAAGTATAATAAACCCAATACTAAATTTAAAAAGACAATTGCAAAGAAAATTAAAGAACACAATAAATATTTCAAGAACACAATATTAAACATACAGAAAAGAGAATTCTATTAAATGTGTAATTTTGTTTAAGTAGTTAAACTCAAATTATACAATTGAATAATTACCCATATAATATTAATATGAACATGTTAATCTTAATAATTTTGTATACACAATATTTTTTGTGCAGTTCCTTTCTGATCGTTCAGTCAACACTAGCCGTATTAAAACCCTTATTGTAGATGCAATCTTAGCCCTTGATAAAGCCACATATAATTGACCATGTGAGAAAACAGGTTAAGGTAAACATATCCCAACAAAATCCAACGTTTGCCCTTGTGACTTATTTATAATCATTGCAAAGCTTAATCTGATAGGGAACTGGGTTCGTTTGAATGTGAAACCACTATTTTCATCAACATTTGGTAAGAATGAGATCTTTGGAATAAAGAACCTTTTTCCGCTATGGTGTCCAGCTATGATTTCTGCATCAATGACATTTCGATCAAAAGCCCGACAAATTAGGCGTGTATCGTTGCATAGTCCTTCTGAAGGATTAATGTTTCTAAGCAGCATGATAAGACAGTTTATCTTTAGTAACAATTCATGAGGAGAAAGTTCATTTGGGATTAGAGTATTCAAAAAATCCTCCATAATTGATTGTTCAGATGCATTTATTACTTCATCAAAGCTATAATATCGCCTAAGCTCACCAGGAAATCTATGAATTAGCGATGCATTTATTTTATCAACATAATTATTCTTTGGTGTTAATATGACCCGATTCATCATAGCTGAAATATTTATTGAATATTCATGAATATCATGGAAAACAACATCTATTAAATGATCCAAAGAAGTGCATTCATCTTCATACAAAACAAGCATGGCATCAAGAATTTTTGTAGTTTCATCAACTGCGATTGGTGGCATTCCATTGCCTAATTCTAACACATATTCTGAAAAAATTGGATCCAATCTTACTCACATATTTTTAGTTAAATGAAACTTGATGCATGTAGGTCACAAATAGGAAGAAACCAAACTGGCTTTGATTTGTTCTTGTCTTGTTCCTTTACGAACCACAGGTAAAACTTGGCGAAAATCTCCACCAAAAACAACTTTTCCATCGAATGATAACTTTGAATCATTAGTGTCTGGTAGCATTTTATCTAATGCTTCGATGTGTTGTTTTCTTCACATAGGGGTCTCATCCTATATAATTAACTTTGCTACACGCAATAGTTTTGTAAGGGCACTTTGTTTACTGACACAACACATGCTATATTCATCAGTATCCAATGGAATCTTAAAGCGTGAGTGTGCTATTCGACTTCCAGGAAGGATAGATGCAACAACACCAGATGAAGTAGTTCAAGAGCCACTAATTTTCTTGATCTTACTGCTGCAAGAAGTGCCTTGTACAGGAATGTCTTCCCTGTCCCACCAGTATAACATCCCGTATTTTAGTGTATTTTTATTGAAGGATATGTTTCCTTAATATTAATTACTGTTATGCATTTAAATTTCTCTTTATTTTAAATTGATTTATTGTTGAATTTAATTATTTTATTTTCATTTTATCATTATGTTTAAATTATTTTAATTGACTTGCTATTTTAAAATTTTTTTCGTTAGATCATTTTTGTGACCCAAGATGTGAGGATTGGACCTCATTTCTTTCCCTCCATTTTTCCTTTTCCTTTTTCTTTTCTCCTTCTCTTTTCTTTCTTCTTCATTTTCTTTTTTCTCCTCTCTCTCTCTCTCTCTTTCTCTCGCGTACGAAGGCCTCTCCTCCCTCTCTCCCCGTGCATTGCTTCTCCTCCACCCAGCCACCACTGTCGCCGTGTACCTCACCGCCCAGCCCACAACCTTCCCCACCCTCCGGCGACCACCTCCCTCCAATCTCAGCCTCCCTCGCGCCGCCGTTTGTCCCCACACTCAACTCGAAGCCACGACCTTCCTTGTGCTCTAGCGCCGCCGTCGCGCCACCTCCGGCCACTATTTCTTCACCACTTCATTCTCGACCTCCTAGCAACCCAATGCACCCATCTTTAGCCCCGATCTACCACCGATGAAGCCCATCTATCTCCATCTCCGATTTGGGCATTTTGGTCTTCAACCGCCCTCTACGCCTCCACCCACGGCCAACCACCACCAGCACTAGCTTCACCGACATCCCTAAGCCCTAACCTATCAATTTCGGGTCATGATTTGTCCCCATTCAGAAGTGGATTTTTGAGACCCACGGCCACAGTGCATTTTGCACTGTTCTGTAGCTGTGTTGCCACTTCTTGCAGCTCTGTGATCCTTTGAAAATTATTATTATAGCGCTGTAAGTATTTTTTCAAAGAACTATCGTGATTTAAATATATTTTTACACTGACTCATTTATTGTGATCTGGTTGGTTATGCCAGACTGAGTCCGAGGAGTACGGAGGTCGGATGAATTGCAGGACAGAGTTGTTTGTGTGTTTGGTTTGTGTTGAGAGTTGTTGGTTGTTGGTTAAGGCGTCATTTCATGTACATGGCATATTTGCACGTATGATCATGTTTGTAAAGGAAACTGGTTTTTCGTGTAATTGCATTCATGTTCATGTGTTTATTGAAAACTGGGTTTTCATGTGTTAAAGGATTTTTGGGTGCTTGTGCATCACGACCCCAAGTCGAGATGGGGCATTATCTCAGTGGAGCTCCTCTGGTCACTCGGGAGTGGAATATACTGAGTGACGTCCCCTGAGTTGTCGCTGGGCGACAAGGGGATCGGACGAGATGGTCTCGTGTTGACTTCGTGGCCCCTCTGCTAGCGGGGGCTAGAGGATGCTTGGCCATGAACGTGCTGGGCGCAGAACTGGGCATCGCTCGTTGTGTAAAGGATGTTTGGCCATGAACGCGCTAGGCGCAGAATTGGGCATCGCTACGAAGTCAGGACGTGCGGATGGTCTCTAGGGGAGTTCATGGTGCATATGGTAAAATTGATTAATGGGCTATTTTCTGGAAAATAGCGTTTTGAATAAAAGGATTTTTATGTGATTTATTTTTTGAAAAAATGATATTTTATTGATTTGGGTCATTTTATGGGAAAATGATGGATTATTATTTTTGGGCCAAATTGGGATTTTGGCGTGTGTTGGAAAATATCCTTTTTCGGGGAAAAATGATATTTTGGGTCTGACGTATATTTCTTCATGTGCATGCATGTTGGTTGCATTGATATGTTTTTATCTCGTGGTTATTTGGTTTATACTTACTTGTAGTACCGTTTTATGGTAATGCAGATTTTGATGCAGGTGAGGATGATGAGCCTTAGGCTTTGGCTCTGTTGGAGGAGTAACCTGGGGTTGCTCTCGTGTGTCGAGATTCATTTTATTGCTTGTTTATATATTTGCCTTTGTAATATATTTTAAGATGACTGTATAACCTTTTTAAAGGTAATTTGTTTTGAATATTGTATTTAAATTTCTGGTACTTAGTTGACTTATTTTTATTAACCGCTGCAACTTTTATTGTGCACTTTTACATGTTGCACACACTTAAGCACATTTCGTTGGGATGCGTGACCGTGTTGTCATCATCCCGATGTCACAATTCCCATGTTTCCGTACATGGGAGTCAGGGCGTCACAACCAGGGCCATCAACAAAGAATGTAGCAGCTCTATTTGAAAAAACCTTTCCCAAAACTTCATTATAAACATGTCGTTGTTCACTATTAAGGGATTCTAATGCAACAATATCTTCTTCTGGAATTTCAACAGTCAATTCTTCCCTAGATTCAAATTGGTCTTCATCAAAACAAATATTGTCATCAAGAGAATGGAATGAATTAATGTCTTTTCCCATTGATTCAAGTGTAAAAGAGATTGAGCGTAAAACTTGCATTCTTACATTGAACATAGAATCTTCAGTTGACCTAAAATCAATTGACATATCTTGCTCAAAGCATTCCCAAAGCTGTCTCGGATTGGCTGGATTACAATAAACCAATATAGTTGCAAAATGCCTCCTCAAGCTGGATGGCATTTGATATAGAGATGCTTCATGTAAACAATCTTCTAAGCCGCTATCTCTCTCTAGCAAACCACGCATAGTTGCCACTTCATGAAATGTTGGAGTCACAACACCTTCAACTGTCCTAAGATCTTCAAATGACAAAAGTCCTCTTACATGATTTAGCAATATCCTTAGATAATACCTCTCACCTTCAAATGGATTTGAATAACAATTCGACCTATAACAGTTTTATTTTTCTGATAAGTCCACTCTTTGTATTGTTTCCAGACATAGAAATCTAGAAATTCTTTGTACAACAACGTCCTGGAATTCTCATCCATTCAGTTTAATGCAAAGAATTCTGTTAACATCGATTTTGCAGACCGATCAGAGTTGAGAACATTGATTAAGTCTTCATTTGCTTGAAAAGTTACTTGGTGTTGATCCTCAAGATGTAAATGTAAGTTATACATTACTGTATACATTTCATTAACAATGAAGCCATATATTCTCCACATAGCTTCAGGCAGAGCAATACATCAAGCCGATTGGAATTGTTGGATTTCATCAATTTGTTGATTGTTTTGTTCAGAAACCAAATTGAAAGCAATACGATCATGCCCTTTGTAAATGTACTTATATAGATATTTGACTGCTTTTACAGTAGAACAAATCTCGACGTTAATGTGACAGTCAAATGTTGCAAGCAAATACATATTATATGGAATGACCCAACAATTATCCAAATTATGACCTCTCAAATTGACAATTATTACATTGTCAGAACACCTATATATTGGGAAATAGTCATTTCCAATAGTTGTACGTGATGTAAGATTTTTTGGATAATGGTTTTTGCAATAACCATTTTTTTCATGTAAAGATTTGTTGGATTCAATACCCCACATGGTCCATGCATGATATGCTTGACAACAACGTTATATAAGTACAAATTCGTATTTTTATCAAGTATTTATGCCCATACAATCTCATCAAAAGATTCAGGTGCATAGAGTTTCCAATCCCTCTGCAATATAATTAAAAAATGAGCATGTAGAAACCCTCTTTTTTGGTGCTCAATAACATAAACAGATGCTGAGACTTTTTCAAATATCTGTTGTTTGAATAATCGATTCTTTAATTCTTCTAATTTTGCACGAAAGACCCAAGCAACCAAATCAGGCTGATTCTGACTCTCCTCATGGAGGCGTAATTCATTTGAAATTTCTTACCAGTTTGGATTGCATGTCATTGTTAAAAAAATGTCTGGTTTACCATAACGTTGAACTAAAGTCATTGCTTCCATATATATTTTTCACATGTCTCTTGGACCTCCAATAAACGACGAAGGCAAAATGATTCGTTTTCCAAAATTCGAAGCATTAGTTTCCCCAATCGTAATGGTATCAACAATATCTTGATATAACTCAGATCGAATATGTTGTTGTTTGATACAAAAATAATCTAATCTTGACGTATCGATCTTAACATACATACCAACAACAAATTGTTGCAATAGACGACCAGACAACAACAAAATTGATCTGACGTTCTCTCTGATTTGCAATTTGTACGAATAATATTCACAACACAAAACAATGAGATCTTTCATTTTTCTGTTTAATGCTATAAAAGTTGAAGAAGAATGAAATATTACAAAAGTTGAAGAAGAATGAAAGATTATACTCTCACCTCGTTGTTCTCTTCTAAGTAACTCTTCTGCTGACATTGATTGGTGAGGATCTATTGCTTCCTCTGTTGACCCTTCGAATTCCTTGATGCCAACTAGTATCCCCAAAAGGAAATAACAACGGATACTGAAGTGGATCATAGCAGTCAAAATAATATTGAACTATATGACTTCCACCAGAATGACTGAAGACACAAATGTCCTATCCTCCCAACTGATTTGCATCTTCATTTTCAACCCATATTGCTGTAACTTCTGAAGATGTCGGGGCATTGAATACACCTGATCTAGGCCAGCATTTGATCTTATATGGATTACTTGATTTTTCAAATTTGGCAAATCATCAAGAGACTGGAAAAACACAGAGTATGGATTGATGCGAAGAATATCGATGAGTTAAACTATAATTGATGGATTCATTCTGCCTAAATCAGAAATGCGATTTTCCAATTCATGCTCAGTTTCATAGAAATACAATTGAAGATAAGAATGACGGCCATTTAAAGGCACTAAAACTAAATCATTGATATAGTGATAGATCTGTCCCTGAGTTTGGAATGTATAAATCCCTCTATTCCGTCTGCAAAGATCTCTATTGAATTTAACTCCAAAAGATGTAAACGCAAAGATATTATTATAAGTCTGAACATAGGTCTTAAAATGCACGGCTTCATTTGTGTCGGAGGTAAAAAGATCATAAAGCTGATCAGGGACATCATTTGTTGCCAAAGAAATTGTCCCATCAGTACAACAAAATCCGTTTGTTTCATGATAGAATCGTTTTGCTTTACATTGTCTGCAACAAGGCACATATGGCAAATGATATGCTTCAGATGGCACGACTAGTAATAATTATCTAAGTCCAATAGAGCGGCAATGCCCCCCACCTATTGAGTTAAAAAATGAACACAAGACAATAGGCATAAACCTATCGAATTCTTTGAATGATTTGACTAAGGACACTATTGGGAGAGTGGCAAGAGTTGATAATAGAATCAGAAGAACGAATAATATAATTATACTTGTTTCTTACCCCTACAAGGTGGCGGTATACTTGTTTCAAAGGTTGACTCTTCCCGAACAACACATGGAGTCTATTTGAATAAGATATTCCCAAATTTCAATGAAAAAGAATATAAGGTTGTTTGAATAAGAAAGATAAAAAAATATTTTTAGGAAAACCTGTGGAATTAAAAGCTGATTAGAGACGGTTGTTTCATCTATGTATGTGTTTTTCGATTTATGTGTCAGGAAGCCTATAGAATCACTCGGACAATTAAAACGATTTGTCACATTGTTTAATGATGAAGTTGCATCTGAATCAACCACACAAATATTAACACCAGTAGAAACGCATACTTCCTGAGATGAAGCCAATTCATCGATGTCAACATTAGCGCGAAAAATTCGTTGTCTCTTTTACGCTTTTTGTAGAATAGTGAAGGCCTGAATGATGTTTATATGTTGGACATCATCATTTGAAGGTTCATCAATTGACGTAGTCATTTGATCATCCCCAAATGAAGCTAAATCTTTTAACTGGATGGTATTTCTTCTAGACGCTTCTTTTAGCATATCTTTCTCTTTGTTTTCTACGGACTTCTTCCTTTTTCTCTTCTGGTAAATCTTTATACGAGATTTTCTTTGCTAGTTGTTTTCCATGATCTTCAAAAAGTAGTTTTCAAGTTTAACTTTTACAAAATTAATATTACTATTTAAAAATAAATGTTACTTAACTCATTAACACAATCTTACCACTTCTTATTATGTTAATGAAGCAAACAATTCTTCCAAACGTTAGATATTGTTCCACACAACCAAGACTAAATGAATAATTAATAACTACTTAATGTGAAATGCATACCTCCATGGTGCATTTTAAATGTTATAAACAATTAATTTGCTATTTGTAAGTACCAACTAAAAATTACAAGTAGGGTCGAGCAAAAAAAGAAATATATATATATTATAATAAAAAGGCACTTACAGGTCTTGTAACGAATAGTGGAGAGTCTTTTATATATTTAGATATCTTGATAAGGAGGATAATTACTGTCTAGACACAAAAGACATTGTAAGTTTTGATTGTATTGTATACATACACACACATATAAGCACAAAAAGATTGTTCAAATGTCTTTTGCAGACATTTTGGAACGATGCAAAAAAATTTAAACTTTTTTTAAAACTTGTTTCTAGTATTTTATTCAAAACTTTTTCATTAATCCCAAACCCAATGACGACACGATAATTATTTATACACTTCTCCTGTTTTATCGCAATAATATATTATATAAACTTCATTTTTTAATAATATTTTATATTATTATTAGCTCTTTAATTTCAATTTTTTTATTATTATGATGGTCTTCATTATTTTATTTTACCATTACAAAAGTTGTTGTATATTTTGTGTTATGGTGTTTCACAATAATATATTACTTAAATTTCAATTTTCTAATAATATTTTATATTATTATTGGTTCTTTTATTTCAATTTTTTATTATTATTATGAGTGTCTCCATTATTTTATTATTGTCTCTTTAATTTCAATTTTTTTTTATTATTATGATGGTCTTTATTATTTTGTTTTACTATTGCAAAAGTTGTTATGTATTTTGTGTTAAGGTGTTTTCTTATATATTTTTTTTTTCCGGATGAGGCCTTTTCTATCACAATAATATATTAGATAAACTTCAATTTTCTAATAATATTTTATATTATTATTGGCTCTTTAATTTAAATTTATTATTATTATTATTATGAGCGTCCTCATTATTGTAAAAATTATTGTGTATTTTGTATTAAGGTGTTTTCTTCGGATTGGGCCTTGTGTGTCACAATAATATATTAGATAAACTCCAATTATAATGTTTTATATTATTATTGTCTCTTTAATTTCAATTTTTTTATTATTATTATGATCGTATTCATTATTTTATTTTAATATTGCAAAAGTTGTTGTGTATTTTGCGTTAGTGTCTTTTCTTATATATTATTTTTATTTTTCAGATTGGGCCTCAAGTGTCACAATAATATATGATATAAACTTCAATTTTCTAATAATATTTCATTATTTTATTTTACTATTGTAAAATAGTAAAATAACATGAATAACATTTTAAATAACAGGAATAACATTTAAATAGAGTAATGAATAACTATTTAACATTTTAAATAGTTAGGTTGGAAATTATTTCTAACACTTATGTATTTTTTAGATCTAAAGCAAAAAAAAAAAAAAAAAGGCCCAAATTCTCACATCTAAAACTCGGTGGAAATTATTTCTAACACTTATTGTTGGCATTGTTTTTTAAGCGGATGGTTGTTTTATCTTATTTTAAGTAATTATGTTCTAATATTTTTCATCTCTATTCTTTTTCTTTGAGTTTGGGTTTTTATAGTAGTTTTATAGTGATCTATTTCGGTTGGGCTTTGTGTGTGTGACTTCAGGCCCAGATTGTATGAGAGAAAAGGGGAGCCCAGCCCTTGGGAAACGGCTCCGTTTTGGCGTTGCTGAAATGAAACCCTAAGGGTTTCATATTTTTGTCTTCCACATTCTATTGCGCCGCGCGAACCGTCCCCCCCTTCCCATTTCTTCTTCTTCTTCTTATTTCTTATTTCTTCTTCTTCTTCTTCTTCTTCTTCTTCTTCTTCTTGCTAAAACCCCAAGGGTTTTCTATTTTTCTCTTCCGCTCTCTGATGCGCCGCACGAACCCTCCCCTCCCTTCTCCCATCTCTTCTTCTTATTCTTTCTTCTTTCTTCTTCTTCTTCTTGCTGAACCTTGTGCCGCCATACCCATCTCCTCGAACTCACCCACCCTCATTTCCGTGTCTCTCTGTTTCTCCCACCACCACGTCCTCTCTCTACTTTTCTTCAACTCTCTTGCCTCACTCTCTCGTCTCGCCTCACTCTCCCGTCTCTGCCGCCTCACTCTCCTGTCTCTACCTCACTCTCTCGTCTCTATTCCTCAGCCTTATTCTATCGTCCCTCAACCCCACTCTCCGTCACACACACAACCTAGCCGCAGCCTACCAGTGATACCACGCACAGACTGTCGGCCTCACCTCACCCTCTGTCTTTGATTCCCCGTGGTAAGTTTTTTTGTGTTTTTAAAATTACTTTGAAATCTCAAATCTACTTGATGATATTATGTAATTATTTTATTAGGGTTTTTGAATCCGAAATTTAGGATTTTTGTGATTGTGCTTGTGTTATTAGGATTTTGTGATTAGGCTTGTGTTGTTAAAATTACTTTGAAATCTCAAATCTCAAATATGTGGAGATTTACAAACGAGAAAAAAACCAACAGATCCGAACAACATCCATTAATTTATCTATAGATTCACAGTAGAAAAAACAAAGTAAATATCAAACAAAAAAAAATAAAAATAAAAAAAATAAATCTGGAGATAATATGTTCAAAGATATACACATCTGTTGAGGTTTATTCTTCTCGAATATGTGAAGAGATTTTTTGTGTTGCCTTTATTTTTGGTTATTCGTTGTCTCAATATAAATAACATTATATTTATCTATTGTTGCCTTTTATCTGTTGAGGGTTATTTTTCTCAAATATGTGAAGAGATTTTTTGTGTTGCCTTTTTTTTTGTTATTCGTTGTCTCTTCAGAGATATAATATTATTTTACTGCAATCAATCTAATTTTTGGAACATGTTTTATATATCTTTGGTGCTCATGCCTGCGAGCATTCTATATATAAAATTGTTTGCATGGGCCAACACTTGCACATGCACCATTTTAGGTTAATGAAAGTGTTGCCTCATATCTGGCAACGAAAATAAAGGAAGTAAAAAAATGTTGTTTTTTATTTTATTTAGATGTTATTGCTGTTTATTTTTTCATTGATTTACTATTGGTTGTTTAGTGCTTTTTAATGTTTATTGTTGATTTTGATCATCTTGGGTTCTTATAGATGCATTTTCTTTGTCTCTATCTAACTGGCAAACTACTAGTCTAAGAATATGCATCTATAACAACACAAGATTCTTTTAAATACTTCTTTTAAATATTTGCAGAACACTTTCCATTTAGAATTTCGTATATATTGTATATTTTGTTTGAATACAGTAGTGTTCTTAAACACGGTATCAACCAAGCCAGAAAAATAATATAAAATAGAATAACAAATAGTAGAAAAAATAGAAAAAAAAATGTTACAACAAACGACCTGATGAAATAAACATACACTTACAAAGATAAGAAGCAGAAACGTCTAGTTCTGAAAGTTCTCAACTAACAAGATCTGAAAACAAACCACTATAAATAACTCACAGATAATATTAAGCAATAATAAATGAACCAAAAAAAAAAAGCCAGAAAGCACTATACTAAACAACCATCAGAAAATATTACACTAAATAATCATGCACTCACAGTGGTTAAACAACAGAAAGTTCCAACTTTTTAAATCTCCGGCTAAGAGCACTTTAGAAGTACTGGAAAAGAAGCTGAAAAAAATCACCTATAAAAATCAGTAGTAGATATTATAAAAAAATAAATTATATAACGAACATCGGGATAAAATAAATAATACCATACACTTACAAAGATAAGAGCCAGAAATGTCCAGTTAATCCTCACCGAAGAACACCTTATAGAACTGCAAAATCAGCTGAAAACAAATCACTAGTAAAAACCAGCAGTAAACATAAAAAATCAGTAAAAGAAAAAAAATGGAAGAGAAGAGAAGAGTTTTGCCAAAGATGAACACCCAACCAGTAAAAGAAAAAAATGGAAGAGAAGAGGAGCTTTGCCAAAGATGAACACCGAACACTTTAATCAATTATTCACCTATAACAATTTGCTTGATCCTTAACAAAGACCATAATTTGTTTAGTTGGAAGTGAGGCTGCATAGATGTGGTTTGGTTTGGTTAGGTTTGGCCTCTCAAAACACATTATGTTTATAAAGTGCAATGTCCTCTCTCCTCCCAGGCCACTGCAAAATCAAGTAAAAATTGCAAAATCAATCAAGCTAGACATGAGGAAAGAAAAACTCCCAAATTAGATATGGTAAAAAACTCGTCAAATATGCATGCATATGTTTTTTTGTGTTTAGTGAGGTGTACAGTTTTTTTTATCCACTTAGATGTATTCTTCTTAAAAATCTTTTTGACATGGTTTTTTTTTTTTTGTAGAAAGTGCAATAACAAGACGATGTAAACTAATATTGGAGCACTGCCCTTACAACCGCTTGCATGCACTGATTTTCTGTGTTTTTATATTTTTTTAATGTTTTATGCCTTTTTTTATTTTATGCCTTTTTTATTCCTTCTTCTTCAGTGAGGACGTTTTTTTTCTCATGAGTTTTGTTTTTAAACAGACACACTTGCCTATATGCATGCACTGATTCAACCTGCATGGCAGAAAAAGTAGACAAAAAACATAAAAATGTTGTACTGACATATCTGGCAAAATATAAAGGATAAAAATAATAAATCTAAAGAAAAAGCATACAACCAAAAAGCGTTAAAGTGGTGAACTGACACAACTGTCAAAACTTAAAGGAAAAAAATAATAAACCCAAAATAACCTAATACTCAATGGATAAAGATGTGAAAAACAGCAAAACTGACTAAAGAAAGAGTAGACGTAAAACCTGACTGACTAAAAGCTTCTAAATCATATAACCTACAGAGCAGAAAAAGTATATAGTGAAAAAGCACGAAAGTGGTGGAACATAATTGTCAAAACTTAAAGGAGAAAAATAATAAATCCAAAATAACCTAATAGTCAATGGATAAAGGCGTGAAAAACTGAAAACTGACTAAAATAACTGCTCCCAAAGCTACCGTGACGACTTAACGATGATTTAACAGAGAACTAACGGAAAACAAAAATTTCCGTTTGATGGCGTTAAATAGCCACTTATACAATAGAAGAGATATAAATATATGCCGAAACAAACAAGAAGCTATCCAGATAGTATTGGACCCTTCTAGAAAACATTGACCAGGAATAGTGTCCAATAAAATCGTGCACGCAGATGATCTACGCGAATAGGTTATATTTAGCGCAACCTTGTGCTATAAATATCCCAACACCACCCACCTCTTAATATCCAAGAGTCAGCTAGCTACCAACCCTCTTTCTTAATTTCTTTCTTTCTTTCTATCTTTCTTACTTAACATCTCATCGACCCGTAAACTCCACTTAGACAAGAAAACGTCCTTTAATTGCATTCTTCATTGAAGCACGATGGCAATGTCAAGACGAACTGTTATTTTCCTGATCTGCGTGTTTATGGTTTGTGGGCTTTGGGTTCAAGATACAAATGCACGCTCCCTCAGCAATGGAGCTGTACGAGGTGATGATATTCATGAAAACTGCAAAACGCATCCTGAGGCTGAGAGTTGCCATCAAGAGCCAGCTAATAAATACACCAGAGGCTGCGAAAAGGAGACTAATTGCAGACCGCCACAATATGGTTAAGATGACGATAAAAATATGATAAGTGTTAAAAAATATAATAAATTAACAAACGATTGCGATTCCATGCATCTAATTAATTATTCGTTCTTCCATCTGGACAAAGTGTATGTATTATATCGACTTACTCATGTGTCATGTATTGTCCCAATGTTTTATACGATTTGTATATGAAGGGCGCACGTTCTATATAATCTTTTTAGACCATATTTATAACATAACCATATTAACTCATGGATGTATTGTATATATGACGTATATTGTACGTACTTGGTCATGTATTAGTTCGAAAATCCAAGTGTATGCATGCATGGGTACTACTACGGCGACACATGCAGTGATCCTTCTGTTATTAATTGTCAATTATATCTTTATATATAACAAAAAAAAAATTTGCGTATACATTGAAAAAACTTATTTAAAAGAAGATGATAAAAATAAAAAGATAAAAAAATTTAGAAAAATGCATCAACAAAAATTTCATCATTTTCTACTTTTGGATTTTTCTCGAGGGTCAAATGCAAAGCGCATGTGCAAAACGATACCCAATAGTACGTATTGCAAAAGTGTTTAAGTCGGTACAAAACTTCATATTCAAGTTTGTCTATTCAATGTACATGGAATGCTTAATTATAGTTGAATAGGCATGTGGTAATTAAGGAAATACAACAATGAGATAAATACAAATAGAATCAAGGCTTAAAGGCAAATTGTTATGTCGAGTGAATATTCTATAATATGGTAATATTATAGGATAGACCAAATCATGAAAATATTATGAGATATACTAGGAAATAATTCTAAATATACTTATATTCTTCCACAAACTCGAGTTGGCAAAATCAAATGGAGTTGGAAACAAGATTACCGAGCCAACCAGGTGGATAAGATTTTGTGCATATTTTAGCAAGATTATCTTCGGACGAGACAAAATATAAGTGAAGGAGGACCTTCGGATGCTTTAATTGTTGGGAGGGTAACCGTACCAGGGCTATTGTAACACCCCACTTAATTAACTCTTGATTAACCCTTAAGTATTCTAGATTAGGCTTTTATTTTTTTGGTTAGATTAGCATTAATGTTGGTACTTAGTATTAATGAGCTAAGGATTAGAGAGACCAGTCCGTTAGTAATTTTGGTGAGGCTTTTTAGGACACAAGTGCATTCATGGGCCTAGCCCAAGAAAAACCTTGAACCAAGCCCTTAGGAAATGAAGACTAGTCTTGGCCCAAGTATAAGAAAGCATAAGGCCTTTGGTGCATATTGGACCCTTGGCCCTTTTCAAGCCCATATGGCCCAAAGCCATATTTGGACTCATTTTACCATTCATAGACCAAAGGTCCAATAGACCATACCATTAGTTTCCTTAAACCCAAATCACATTCAAAGTACCCAAAATAAGTTTTTGAAAATTGGCTAAGGCCATTAACCATCATACTTGAGGTTAGTGCACTTTAAGCTATGCTTTGAAGCTTAATCTTTTCTTAAACTTTTTAACTCAAATTTTCTTGAATTAATACTCCCTTAAACCGTGATTAGACCATGTTAATACCCTAACTAAATTCCACATGTCATTAAGAAAAATGTAATAACAAGCCCAAACCATGCTTGAATCAGTTTTGTGCATTGCCCTTTGTAATGCTTGGCTGTTTTATCCTTGGGCCCAACATTTATGTGGTTTGTCCTCAGTGGTAATATGGTCCTTAAATACCTTATGAGACTCTCCCAAACTCAGTTTGAGTCTTGGACGAAATTGGTTGCATCAACCAAGTCAAGAACCAAACTAGGTGCACCTTGGTCTAGTTTGTGTAAGAACCATTTGGATTGAATTTGAACCAGCCTACTGCCACAGTTTGCACCCACTTCATGCCACCTCCTTCTCCACCCAATCACCAAGAAGTCCCATGACCATCATGAAGGATTTTGACTCATTTTTGCTGCCCAAAAAGATCCAAAATCAAACTGATTTTCTGCCACCACAAAACCACCTTCATCCACCTATTTTCAAGGGTGGTTTGAGGGATCTTCTACAATCCAAATGATGCCCAACGACCTGGAGTCATGTACAGGACCCTTCCAGCTATTGTGGAGAGGAAATGATGGTGGTTTAGGGCACTATTTCATTCTGCACAAGTGACCTAAGCTCATGCAAGCAAATCTGGAAATTTTCCATATTTGAGCACCTCCCACTTCAACCAATCACCAAGCGCCCAAGCCAACGTCCCTCACCCATGGCCACCTATAAATACTTCCCTCCCCTTCTCATTTTACCCACATCACAGCTCCAAGTATCATCTTGAGTCTTGAAAGCATTTCACCCTCTTAGAGATCAAAAGAGTGCAAACCGAGTGAGTTTTTTGTGTAAGGCAACCTAGAGTACTTGGAAGGCCACAAAATTTATAAGTTTTCTTCCTTTTGATCTTAGCTAGCATGTTAAACTTTGTTTCCAAGTGTTGGTACAAAATTTGGTTGAGTTTTGAGAAGGTTATGATGCCTAATGCAAAACTGGGTCAATTAAAGGAAGGTTTGAATGATTGAATGTTTTTAATTTGAAATTTAGCTATGGCAAGTCCTAAGCATGATTTGATATGATTTATCACTATCCTAACATGATTATGGAAGGTTAAATTTGTGATTAGAAGCATGTCATGATAGGTTTTAAATCTATCTTGTTTTGATCATCAAGCATGAATCGGTTTTAAGCATATTGGTGATTAAGGATTTCTTAGCTTTGATTAAGTGTTGGGATGAACTTGATTACTCAAGGATTAGACTTCATAATTTTTCTAAAGATGTTAGTGATCATTAATGATTAAAGAAAATCTCATATGCATGCACTCATAGGGATGAATAGTTGAAAATACACATAGGCATCAACTAGGATGCATGCCACGAGTTGGGACTAAGTGGAAAAGTTTCACTATGAATTTTGAAAATCTAAGGGCATAGATGGTTTTAGAATGCCAAAAATGTGAAGTCCATGAAATTTTTTTAAATTTGGAGTTCGTTTGTAATTACTGAAAATTTAGGGCGACAAATTTTGAAAGTCTAAGGGTATTTTTGTAAATACCTAAATTTTTTAAGCCTTTGGTTTTGAACCTATCCATAAAAGTATTAACCCAAACTTAGTATACACACGATTTACGTAGCTACGACACTAATTTTGAATTTCCCTGGAAGCTTGTAAGTTGGCCTCTAACTTACACCTTGATAAATTTCTTATGAATTATTGATAAATACTTCATTTATTCTTCAATTATCATTTTGAACATAAATTATCATGTTATATGACACATTGAGTGCATACTTACATAACATATGACATTTTCACCATTTTTGGCATATTACATTTATAAATGTCATTTTTGCATGAAATTTACTATATATGCACATGTCATGAAAAATATTTTTTTAAAGCATAGCATGAAAATCATTTTGCCACGACCCCAAAGGTTGGGATGGGGAATGATATGACTTTGTATATAAGTCTATGCTGCTTTAGTATTTCGAATATGATGATTATCTAATGAAGTTGGGATGTTTTAGCTATTCAGGCATATTTTTCGCCTTAACCTTTTATTTCCACTGTAATTATTGCACGCTGCTAGTTGCATACTAGGATGCATTGCATATTAACTGTCATGACCTGGGATATGTAACCTTCTATTGCTTGTCCCGAAGCTCTAAGGCTCCGTTTCATCCCAAGTGAGGATTGGAGGCGTCACGGCAGTGGTATCAGAGCAACTCATCTCTGGGTAAACCCACATGTCCATAGGAACCTTATGCCAAAATATAGGTTTGAATCATTAGTCTTGCATAGGCTTGAATCTTGCAGTTAGAGCTCGATCTGATACGCATATATCGCAGGAGTCAGAAGGATTAAGACGAGACGACATGTGGTAGACAAGAGAGGAACGTTGATGGATCTAACATCCACATAGATCAGGATCGTTGTTTTGATGGAGGACGTGAGTTGGCAATGGAGCTCTCCATATCTGCAGAGGATTCATAAATTAAGGCAATGGAGGGGACAATGGAAATTGGAGAATGTGTGGAGGAGGAGGGCAAAATGTGGAAAGGCTCGTAAAATGTCTATGTTCCCAAAACTCTACATGATGGGATACTCGCAAACGTTGGGATATTAATTTTACGCATAAGATAGTGGTAGTTGAGATAAGCAATACTTTGCTATTTTTAATTTTTAATTTTTGTTTTTCTTATATTCTTAGTACTGTCTCTTCATATCTATGACAGATTGGGCAAAAAAAGGGTTTTCCACTGCTTTCCATGTACAAAGATTTCTCCTTAATTGTCTGCGGGATATTATTTCGTACTTTCCAAAGTAAAGCTTTCACCCCGCCATGAACCTTTAAGTGCCATAAATATTTCTAATTTCCATCACTTGAGTTGATGAGAACTCTGAAGCAAGTATTAATTCTAAGAATTCTACAAAGTGATCATCACTTCTGAGAAAAATTTGAACCAAGTATTAACTGATGATAGTTGGTTCAGGTTTTAGTATTGTCATGTCGTTTAGGTATTAGGGTCGTGTGTTTCTACGCTATTAGAGATTTAATATCCTTATTAGTAGTCAATAAGGATGTAATTTGTTTCCGCAGTTGGCCTCCATATAATATAATTTGAGTATATATCAAACACTATTAGATTCTTAATTTGCATTTGAACTTTCCTCATAAACTTAAGAATTTAAGTGCTCTATTTTTGCATTATGTGATGTAAATTTGTTACAAAACTTGTTAAAAACCTGCGCATCCACAATATACAGGTTCGAGATTTAGCTACAGAAAATACAATCACATTTGCACGATTTTCAAAGTTCCTCGCCATCAAACACGTTTATCTTCAAACTGAATGTCTTCAAACCCTATACATAGAATATACACACATATATATATATACTAGGTCGGAACAACATGCAAAGCACGTTTGCCTAGTTCCGTGAAACATCAATATTTATAAAACATTAGTTTATAATATAACATAATCTAACACATATTTATAACATCGATAGTTTTAGCAAAGTTGTCTCTGATAAGTTTAACACAAAACCAACAAAAATATCAGTTCAAAATATGAGTCCTTTGATATTTTTATTATGATGCATCATTTTGTGTCATCTAATACTGCATCAATAGAGATGATGTTGAAATTCTTGTGTTGTTGTTGGTTGAGTCGATTGGGGTTTACTAAAAGTTCAATCATCCATTCTTTCTGCGAAACTTCTGCTACAAGATTTTCTATATATGGCAGATGCTCCTGCAAAGGAAATTTTTAATAGGCTTTCATGATTAATAAAAATTTAAAGAACAGATATGCTGAAAATTAATATAAAGCTCAATGGGCTCATAGATAATGTAGTAAACATGTCAAAAATTATAAGATGGTCTTTTTTACTCACAACGATAAAGGCAATGGAAAACAAGAAAACATACATCACCAGTGTGATTCATAAGTTCAACTGCCGAACAACCGAATGCTTGCTCTACAACTTCACCAAACATAACAGCAGATAGTCTTCATGTACCATCGTCGAGTTCAACATATGCTCGACAACTATAAATTTGATGGAAATGTCATTTTAAGTTAGAATCAACAAAAGCTATACATTAAATCTATCACATAAATTATCAAACAAAACAAAAAATTTGAATGATACATACCGTGGTTAGGAAATGATTTGGTGTTTGCAATTGTAACAAAGAAAGTTATCATTATAATCATACCCAGTTCATTTATTGCAAACAATACATGACATGTAAAAAAATATCTGGCGCAAGTTAACCACAATTATTTTCGCCTTTATCCAAAATCTTGCTTTCTACATTACATTAGAAACAATTTTTTAGGTGAATTGATTGTATAAATATTTGAATTTGTTACAAAGAATATGATTTTACCTGCATGGGTTGTAAACTTTTGATGAACTCAGCAACATCACAATTCTTGATTATTTCCTCAATACAAACAGAAGATAGAGATGTTGACGGGTATGTCAAGCATTTTGCAATAATACTCTCAAGTAATAAGTCATTAATCACAGCCCTTAAAATTCATTAAAAAAAATGCAACATATGAAATAAAAATATGGAGATCTCAATATTCAAGAGGCATGAAAAAAATAATGACTTATTTGTGATAATTACCAGTCTTGCAATGAAGTTACCGCAGGAAGAATAGGATTGATCACAAATTTACTTTTTGGACGCGATGAAAGAGACAATCCTTCATTGGAAATAGAGATCATAATTAATGCAAGCATATACAATATAAAAGAAAATATAATATTTTAAATTATTAAAAATATCATTATAAGAATCAACTCTTATTCTTGTTCCAAGTATAACTGGCTTTGTCCTTATTATTTCCAAGATTTTTTTTGCATTGATCTTGCACAAATTGACCCCACATAGTTAAACATATGGGGTTTAAGCTACAAAATTGGAATAAAAAAAGAAACAGAATATGTAAGAAATAAAGAATGAAACATAATTCTAAAAGAGTGACCTACCCAAAAAATATTTTTACCTTTGATCAATGACATAGATTTCTTGAATAGATGTCGGTCCATACACTAAAGTTATTTCTTTACATGGCTTGATGTGGATTGCAACAGCCAAAACATCTGAGAAATAAGATTTAAATTTTTAATATATTGATAATCAAATATTCTAAAATAAAGAGTCAATTACCTATTTCTACAATTGAGTTTTTGTAAGCGTCTAATTCGTTGAACGGAATGAGTTGGTACTTTGGTGGCTCCAATTGTTCTTCATCCTTCGGAACTTCCTCAATTATCATTCTAGAATTTAGGATCCATTGGAATTCATATTTTTCAATTCTATACTTTGGATCCAGTGGCTTCACATATGCATTACTGATGTAATATGACTGGAAAATATGTAAAGTATCATCTCGTGAGTCAATATCTTTATCAAACATTGTCGCTTGCACTCGACAGGTGAGTCTCTTGTTTCCAGGCGTGCTCTCAATATACACATTAAGGTGGATGATGTAGAGCAACAGAGAGAACATTTTCCATACTAGATGCCATGTCAACAATAACGTATGTAGTATGATCATTGATGGGGGGAGTTGTACTAATGTGGCTAGTACTACTTTGGTTGAGAAATTGAATTTACCAACCTTAAAACACTTTAGACCATACAAATTGTAGTGGTTGAATGATTGTGGGGAGGTTAGGGTGAACAAACAAGTGTTAGTTACTTTTTCTATTGGGAAGTATCAGGATGAGGTGCTTTGTGATGTTGTGCCTATGCATGCTGGCCATATTTTATTGGGGAGATCGTGGCAGTATGATAGAAGGGTGACACATGACGGGTTCAAGAACATGTACAACTTTGAAAAGGAGGGAAAATCAATCAAGTTTGCTCCTTTAACTCCAAGCCAGGTCATTGAGGACCAACTGAAATTGAAAAGTGATGTTGCTTAAAAAAGAAAGAGTGAAAATGTGAGTGATCAAAAGAGAAAGAGTGAAAATGAGAGTGATTAGAAAAAAAAAGAGTGAAAAAGTGATTGAGCAAAAAAGAAAGAGTGAGAGTAAAAAAGAAAGTAGAGAGGTGGCTGAGAGTAAAGAAAAAAGAGTGGAGTCACGAGTGAAAAAAGAAAGAGAGTCTGCAGAGAGAAAAGGAAATGCAAAAGTGAGTTTCTATGCAAGAGAGAGTGAGGTTAAGAGGGCTTTCTTCACAGATCACCCTATGATTTTTCTTGTCTATAAAGAGTCTTATCTTACTCTTGATGATACTAACCAGTCTCATCCTAGTTTGGCTGTTTCTTTGTTGTAAGAGTTTGAGGATGTATTCTCGGAGGAGATGCCAACTGAGTTGCCACCCATTAGAGGCATTGAGCACCAGATTGATTTTGTGCCCAGAGCTGCTATTCCAAACCGACCAGCCTATAGGAGTAATTCAGAGGAGACAAAGGAGCTTCATAGGCAAGTTGAGGATTTGATGAATAAGGGGTACGTGAGGGAGAGCATGAGCCCTTGTGCAATACCAGTGCTACTAGTGCCAAAGAAGGATTGGACATGAAGGATGTGCGTTGATTGCAAGGCGGTCAACAATATCATGGTAAAGTATCGTCATCCCATTCCTAGATTGGATGATATGCTTGATGATTGTATGGCTCATGTATTTTCAGTAAAATTGATCTTAAAAGTGGGTACCATCAAATTAGAATGAATGAGGGTGATGAATAGAAAACTGCTTTTAAGACTAAGTATGAGGTTTATGAATGGTTGGTTATGCCATTTGAACTTACAAATGCACCCAGTACTTTCATGAGATTGATGAACCATGTCCTACATGCATGCATAGGGAAGTTTGTGGTTGTGTACTTTGATGATATCTTAGTGTACAGCAAGCACTTAAATGAACATATTGAGCATTTGAGATATGTGTTTGATGTGAGAAGTTGTATGCTAATTTCAAGAAATGTGCATTTTGCATGGAAAAAGTTGTTTTTCTTGGTTATCTTGTTAGTACAAAAGGTATTGAGGTGGATGAAGAGAAAGTCAAGGCCATCAAGAAGTGGCCAACGCCAAAAAGTATCATTGAGGTAAGAAGCTTTCATGGCTTAGCTTACTTTTATCGGCATTTTGTTAAAGACTTTAGCACTATTGCTACACCACTTACCGAGGTAATTAAAAAGAATGTTGGGTTTCATTGGGGGCTAATCAAGAGAATGTTTTTGCCACTATTAAAGAAAGGTTGTACTCTGCACCTATGCTACCATTACCTGATTTTAACAAATCTTTTGAGATTGAATGTGATGCCTCAGGAATAGGGATTGGTGCCGTTCTGATTCAGGATAGGCGGCCCATAGCGTCCTTCAGTGAGAAGCTAATTGGGGCATCCCTGAAATACCCTACTTATGATAAAGAGCTTTATGCTCTTGTTCATGCATTAAAGACTTGGCAGCACTACCTATGGCCAAGGGAATTTGTGATCCACACCGATCATGAATCATTAAAGCATCTCAACGGTCAAGGTATGTTAAATAAAATACATGTTAGATGGATGAAATACATTGAGACATTTCCCTATGTCATCCGTTACAAGCAAGGTAAGGAGAACATTAATGCTGATGCCCTATCCCGAAGGAGTAGCTTAGATGGACAAAAGAAGACGGAGTTGGTGAAGTCACTTCATGAGAGGGTACGACTGGGCTCTTACTAGCTTCATCTCAAGTGGATTGCACCAATCCATGCATTACTTCCTTGATCTTCTTGGCCCTTGATCTTGTAATTGGCCCATTTGGAACTTGCAAAGGATTTTTAAGAGTAGGCCCACCTTGGTTCCCATCACTTCACATATGCATTACTGATGTAATATGACCAGTACATATTTTTATCAAACATTGTCGCTTGCACTCGATTTCTCAGTACAGTATAAGAAATTGAAACGAACAAAAAATTGTTATGAATAATTGAGCATACTAATTTTGTTTAATTTTAAATTGTTTTTGGGTTTTAAAAAAATAAATTTTTTTAAATGTGTTACAAGAAGAGAACTAAATGAATGTAACATCATCAACATTTATATAATATGAAAAGATTTAAAAAATAAAACATAAAAAAACCCAACAAATCAGTAGTAAAAAAATAAATAAACAAAGTTTAATAAATAGGATGCAAAAATAACAAAATCCTTTACAAGTTTTTTGTACATGAAAAAAAATAAAAGACAATAGATAGAAATAAATACTATACCTATGGATCAATCAATGTTAGGTTTTGGTACTTTACTGGTGAGCATTGCCCTGTTCGTTTGGGTGACTTGTCTGCCACGATCATTTTTATTTTCTAATTCCTTGTATTTGGAGTGATATCTTTTATCGTTGTATAAACCGTCCTCATCTTTAAAGCTGTTCATATACAAAGATATTAAACATGTAAGTATAATAAACCCAATACTAAATTTAAAAAGAAAATTGCAAAGAAAATTAAAGAACACAATAAATATTTCAAGAACACAATATTAAACATACAGAAAAGAGAATTCTATTAAATTTGTAATTTTGTTTAAGTAGTTAAACTCAAATTATACAATTGAATAATTATCCATATAATATTAATCTGAACAAGATAATCTTAATAATTTTGTATACACAATATTTTTTGTGCAGTTCATTTCTGATCGTTCAGTCGACACTAACCGTATTAAAACCCTTATTGTAGATGCAGTCTTAGCCCTTGATAAACATATAATTGACCATGTGAGAAAACAGGTTAAGGTAAATATATCCCAACAAAATCCAACGTTTGCCCTTGTGACTTATTTATAGTCATTGCAAAACTTAATCTGATAGGGAACTGGGTTCGTTAGAATGTGAAACCACTATTTTCATCAACATTTCGTAAGAATGGGATCCTTGGAATAAAGACTCTTTTTTCTGCTATGGTGTCCAACTGCAATTTATGCATTAATGACATTTCGATCAAAAGCTCGACAAATTAGGCGTGTTTCGTTGCATAGTCATTCTGAAGGATTAATGTTTCTAAGCAGCATGATGAGACAGTTTATCTTTAGTAACAATTCATGAGGAGGAAGTCTATTTGGGGTTAGAGTATTCAAAAAATCCTCCATAATTGATTGTTCAGATGCATTTATTGCTTCATCAAAGCCCTAGATTAGCGATGCATTTATTTCATCAACATAACTGTTCTTTGGTGTTAATATGGCCCGATTCATCATAACTGAAATATTTATTGAATATTAATGAATATCATGAAAAACAACATCTATTAAATGATCCAAAGAAGTACAGTTATCTTCATACAAAACAAGCATGCCATCAGGAATTTTTATAGTTTCATCAACTATGATTGGTGGCATTCCGTTGCCTAATTCTAACACATTCTAAAAAAATTGGATCCAATCTTGCTCGCTTATTTTCAGTTAAATGAAACTTGATGAATGTAGGTCACAAATAGGAAGAAACCAAACTGGTGTTGATTTGTTCTTGTCTTATTCCTTTACGAACCACAGGTAAAACCTGGCGAAAATGTCCACCAAAAACAACTTTTCCATCGAATTATAACTCTGAATCATTAATGTCTCGTAGCATTTTATCTAATACTTCAATGTGTTGTTTTCTTCACATAGGGGCCTCATCCCATATAATTAACTTTGTTATACGCAATAGCTTTGCAAGGGTACTTTGTTTACTGGCACAACACATGCTATGTTCATCAGTATCCAATGGAATCTTAAAGCATGAGTGTGTTGTTCGACCTCTAGGAAGAATAGATGCAGCAACACCAGATGAAGTAGTTCAAGAGCCACTAATTTTCTTGATCTTACTGCTGCAAGAAGTGCCTTGTACAGGAATGTCTTCCCTGTCCCACCAGTGTAACACCCCATATTTTAGTGTATTTTTATTGAAAGATTATTTTTAATAATTCAAAAATTTATTCTCTTATTTTAAAATTGTCGGATTTTTAGTGGGTTTATTTTTATGATTTTTAATTTGTGAAAATTAAATTTGATATGTTTCCTTAATATTAATTACTGTTATGCATTTAAATTTCTCTTTATTTTAAATTAATTTATTGTTGAATTTAATTATTTTATTTTCATTTTGTCATTATGTTTAAATTATTTTAATTGACTTGTTGTTTTAAAATATTTTTCGTTGGATCATTTTTGTGACCCAAGATGTGAGGATTAGATCTCATTTCTTTCCCTCCATTTTTCCTTTTCCTTTTTCTTTTCTCCTTCTCTTTTGTTTCTTCTTCATTTTCTTTTTTCTCCTCTCTCTCTCTCGCGCGCGAAGGCCTCTCCTCCCTTTCTCCCCGTGCTTTGCTTCTCCTCCACCCAGCCATCGCCACGCGCTGCCGTGTACCTCACCGCCCAGCCCACAACCTTCCCCACTCTCCAGCGACCACCCCCCTCAAATCTCAGCCTTGCTCGAGCCACCGTTTGTCCCCACACTCAACGCGAAGCCGCGGCCTTCCTTGTGCTCCAGCGCCGTTGTCGCACCACCTCCGGCCACCATTTCTTCATCACTTCATCCTCAACCTCCTAGCAACCCAATGCACCCATCCTTAGCCCCGATCTACCACCGGTGAAGCCCATCTATCTCCATCTTCAATTTGGGCATTTTGGTCTTCAACTGCCCTCTACGCTTCCACCCATGGCCAACCACCACCACCACTAGCTTCACCGACATCCCTAAGCTCTACCCTATCAATTTCGGGTCTTGGTTTGTCCCCATTCAAAAGTGGATTTTTGAGACCCACGGCCACAATGCATTTTGCACTGTTCTGTAGCTGTGTTGCCACTTCTTGCAGCTTTGTGATCCTTTGGAAATTATTATTATAGCATTGTAGGTATTTTTTCAAAGAACTATCGTGATTTAAATATATTTTTGCACTGACTCATTTATTGTGATCTGGTTGGTTATGTCGGACTGAGTCCCAAGAGTATGAGGATCGGATGGATTGGAGGACGAAGTTGTTTGTGTGTTTGGTTTGTGTTGAGAGATGTTGGTTGTTAGTTAAGGCGTCGTTTCATATACATGGCATATTTGCACGCATGATCATGTTTGTAAAAGAAACTGGGTTTTCGTGTAATTGCATTCATGTTCATGTATTTATTGAAAATTAGGTTTTCATGTGTTAAATAATTTTTGGGTGTGTGTGTATCATGACCCCAAGCCGAGATGGGGCATTATCTCGGTGGAGCTCCTCTGATCACTCGGGAGCGGAATATACTGAGTGATGTCCCCTGGGTTATTGCTAGGCTACAACGGGATCGGACGAGATGGTCCCTCTGTTGGCGGGGCCTAGAGGATGCCTGGCCATGAATGCGTTGGGCGCGGAACTGGGCATCGCTACGAAGCCAGGACATGCGGATGGTTTCTAGGGAAGATCATGGTGCATATGGTAAAATGGATTAATGGGCTATTTTCTGGGAAATAGCATGTTGAATAAAAGGATTTTTATGTGATCCATTTTCTGGGAAAATAATGTTTTCTTGATTTGGGTCATTTTCTAGGAAAATGACGGATTATTATTTTTGCACTAAAATGGAATTTTGGAGTGTGTTGGAAAATATCTTTTTTCGGGGAAAAATAATATTTTGGGTCTGACGCATATTTCTTCATGTGCATGCATGTTGGTTGCATTGATATGTTTTTATCTCGTGGTTATTTGGTTTATAGTTACCTGCGGTACCGTTTTATGGTAACACAGATTTTGATGCAGGTGAGGATGACGAGCCTTAGGTTTTGGCTCCGTTGGAGGAGTAACCTGGGGTTGCTCTCGTGTGTCGAGATTCGTTTTATTGCTTGTTTATGTATTTGCCTTTGTAATATATTTTGGGATGACTGTATAACCTTTTTAAAGGTAATTTGTTTTGAATATTGTATTTAAATTTCTGGTACTTAGTTGACTTATTTTTATTAACCGCTGTGATTTTTATTGTGCACTTTTGCATGTTGCACACACTTGAACACATTTCGTTGGGATGCGTGACCGTGTTGTCATCATCCCGACGTCACGATTTCCGTGTTTCCGTACATGAGAGTCAGGGTGTCACAACCAGGGCCATCAACAAAGAATGTAGCAGCTCTATGTGAAAAAACATTTCCCAAAACTTTATTATAAACATATCGTTATTCACTATTAAGGGATTCTAAAGCAGCAATATCTTCTTCTGGAATTTAAACAGCCAATTCATCATCATCAATTTCCTTAGATTCGAATTGGTCTTCATCAAAACAAATATTGTCATCAAGAAGATGGAATGAATTAATATCTTTTCCCATTGATTCAAGTGTAAAAGAGATTGAGCATAAAACTTGCATTTTTACATTGAACATAGAATCTTCAGTTGACCTAAAATCAACCCACATATCTTGCTCAAAACATTCCCAAAGCTCTCTAGAATTGGCTGGATTCCAATAAACCAATATAATTGCAAAAAGCCTCCTCAAACTGGATGGCATTTGATATAGAGATGCTTCATGTAAACAATCTTCTAAGCCGCTGTCTCTCTCTAGCAAACCACGCATAGTTGCTGCTTCATGAAATGTTGGAGACACAACACCTTCAACTGTCCTAAGATCTTCAAATGACAAAGGTCCTCTTACATGATTTAGCAATATCCGTAGATAATACCTCTCACCTTCAAATGGATTTGCTGTAACAATTCGACCTATAACAGTTTAATTTTTCTCATAAGTCCACTCTTTGTATTGTTGGTTCCAGACATAGAATTCTGGAAATTCTTTATACAACAACGTCCTGGAATTCTCATCTATTCGGTTTAATGTAAAGAATTCTGTTAACATCGATTTTGCAGACCGATAAGAGTTGAGAACATTGATTAAGTCTTCATTTGCTCGAAAAGTACTTGGTGTTGATCCTCAAGATGTAAATGTAAGCTATACACTGCTGGATACATTTCATTAACAATGAGCCATATATTCTCCACATAGCTTCAGGCTGAGCAATACATCGAGCCGATTGGAATTGTTGGATTTCATCAATTTGTTGATTGTTTTGTTCAGAAACTAAATTGAAAGCAACATGATCATGCCCTTTGTAAATGTACTTATATAAATACATGACTGCTTTTACAATAGAACAAATCTCGACGTTAATGTGACAGTCAAATGTTGCAAGCAAATATAGATTATATGGAACGACCCAACGATTATCCAAATTATGACCTCTCACATTGACAGTTATTCCATTGTCAGAATGCCTATATATTGGGAAGCAGTCATTTCCAACAGTCATACGTGATGCAAAATTTTTTGGATAATGGTTTTTGCAATAACCATTTTTTTCATGCAAACATTTGTTGGATTCAACACCCCACATGGTCCATGCATGATATGCTTGACAACAACGTTATATAAGTACAAATTCATATTTTTATCAAGTATTTATGCCGATACAATCTCATCAAAGATTCAGGTACATAGAGTTTCCAATCCCTCTGTAATATAATTAAAAAATGAGCATGTGGAAGCCCTCTTTTTTGGTGCTCAATAACATAAACAGATGCTGAGACTTTTCCAAATATCTGCTGTTTGAATAATCGATTCTTTAATTCTTCTAATTTTGCATGAAAGACCCGAGCAACCAAATCAGGCCGATTTTGACTTTCCTCGTGAAGGCGTAATTCATTTGAAATTTCTTGCCAGTTTGGATTGTATGTCATTGTTAATAAAATGTCTGGTTTACCATAACGCTGAACTAAAGTCATTGCTTCCATATATCTTTTTCGCATGTCTCTTGGACCTCCAATAAACGATGAAGGCAAAATGATTCGTTTTCCAACATTCGAAGCATTAATTTCCCCAAGTGTAATGGTATCAACAATATCTTAATATAACTCAGATCGAATATGTTGTTGTTTGGTACGAAAATAATCTAATCTTGACGTCTCAATCTTAACATACATATCAACGACAAATTGTTGCAATAGACGACCAGACAACAACAAAATTGATCTGACGTTCTCTCTGATTTGTAATTTGTATGAATAATATTCACAGCACAAAATAATGAGATCTTTCATTTTTCTGTTTAATGCTACAAAAGTTGAAGAAGAATAAAAAATTACAAAATTTGATGTCTACAAACTAAGTACAAAATGGGAAGATTAAGATTATACTCTCACCTCTTTGTTCTCTTCTAAGTAACTCTTCTGCTGACATTGATTGGTGAGGATCTATTGATTGGGTTGTTTCATCATGTATTAATATGCTTCCTCTGTTGACCCTTCGAATTCCTTGATGCCAACTAATATCCCCAAAAGGAAATAACAGCGGATACTGAAGTGAATCATAGCAGCCAAAATAATACTGAACTATATGACTTCCACCAGAAAGACACAAATGTCCCGTCCTCCCAACTGATTTGCATCTTCATTTTCAACCCATATTGCTGCAACTTGTGAAGATGTCGGGGCATTGAATACACGCTGATCTAGGCCAGCATCTGATCTTATATGGATTACTTGATTTTCCAAATTTGGCAAATCACCAAGAGACTGGAAAAACACAGAGTATGGATTGATGCAAAGAATATCGATGAGTTGAGCTATAATTGATGGATTCATTCTGCCTGAATCAGAAATGCGATTTTCCAATTCATGTTCAGTATCATAGAAATACAATTAGAGATAAGAAGGACGGTCATTTAAAGGCACTAAATCATTGATATAGTGATAGATCTGTCCCTGAGTTTGGAATGTATAAATCCCTCTATTCCATCTGCAAAGATCTCTATTGAATTTAACTCCAGAAGATATAAACGCAAAGATATTATTATAAGTCTGAATATAGGTCTTAAAATGCACGACTTCATCTGTGTCAGAGGTAAAAAGATCATAAAGCTGATCAGGGACATCATTTGTTGCCAAAGAAATTGTCACATCAGCACAACAAAATCCGTTTGTTTCATGATAGAATCATTTTGCTTTACAATGTCTGCAACAAGGCACATATGGCAAATAATATGCTTCAGATGGCATGACTTGTAATAATTGTCTAAGTCCAACAGAGCGGCGATGCCCCCACCTATTGAGTTAAAAAATGAACACAAGACAATAGGTGTAAACCCATCGAATTCTTTGAATGATTTGACTAAGGACACTATTGGGAGAGTGGCAAGAGTTGACAATAGAATCAGAAGAACGAATAATAGAATTATACTTGTTTCTTACCCCTACAAGGTGGCGCTATACTTGTTTCAAAGATTGACTCTTCCCGAACAACACATGGAGCCTATTTGAATAAGATATTCCCAAATTTCAATGAAAAAGAATATAAGGTTGTTTGAATAAGAAAGATAAAAAAATATTTTCAGGAAAACCTGTCAAATTAAAAGTTGATTAGAGACAGTTGTTTTATCTATGTATGTGTTTCCCGATTTACGTGTCAGGAAGTCTATAGAATCACTCGAACAATCAGAACGATTCGTCACATTGTTTAATGATGAAGTTGCCTCTGAATCAACCACACAAACATTAACACTAGTAGGAATGCATACTTCCTGAGATGAAGCCAATTCATCGATGTCAACATTAGTGCGAAAAATTCGTTGTCTCTTTGACACTTTTTGTAGAACAGTAAAGTCCTGAATGATGTTTATATGTTAGACATCATCATTTGAAGGTTCATCAATTGACGTAGTCATTTGATCATCCTCAAATGAAGCTGAATCTTTTAACTGGATGGTATTGCTTCTAGACGATTTTTTTTAGCATATCTTTCTCTCTGTTTTCTACGGACTTCTTCATTTTTCTCTTTTGGTAAATCTTTATACGAGATTTTCTTTGATGGTTGTTTTCCATGATCTTCAAAAAGTAGTTTTCAAGCTTAACTTTTACAAAATTAATATTACTATTTAAAAATAAATGTTACATAACTCATTAACACAATCTTACCACTTCTCATTATGTTAATGAAGCAAACAATTCTTCCAAACGTTGGATACTGTTCCACACAACCAAGACTAAATAAATAATTAATAACTACTTAATGTAAAATGCATACCTCCATGGTGCATTTTAAATGCTATAAACAATTAATTTGCTATTAGTAGGTACCAACTAAAAATTACAAGTAGGGTCCAACAAAAAAAGAAATATATGTATATATATATATTATAATAAAAAGGCACTTACAGGTTTTGTAACGAATAGTGGAGAGTCTTTTATATATTTATAAATCTTGATAAGGAGGATAATTCTTGTCTAGACACAAAAGACATTGTAAGTTTTGATTGTATTGTATACATACACACACATATAAGCTCAAAAAGATTGTTCAAATATGTCTTTTGCAAACATTTTGGAACGATACAAAAAAATTTAAACCTTTTTTAAAACTTGTTTTTAGTATTTTATTCAAAACTTTTTCATTAATCACAAACCCAATGAGAACACAAGAATTATTTATACACTTCTCCTGTTTTGTCACAATAATATATTATATAAACTTCAATTTTTTAACAATATTTTATATTATTATTAGCTCTTCAATTTCAATTTTTTTATTATTATGATGGTCTTCATTATTTTATTTTACCGTTGCAAAAGTTGTTGTATATTTTGTGTTAAGGTGTTTCACAATAATATATTACATAAACTTCAATTTTCTAATGATATTTTATACTATTATTGGCTCTTTCATTTCAATTTATTATTATTATTATTATGAGCGTCTCCATTATTTTATTTTATTACTGTAAAAATTATTGTGTATTTTGTATTAAGGTGTTTTCTTTGGATTGGGCCTTGTGTATCACAATAATATATTAGATAAACTTCAATTATAATGTTTTATATTATTATTGTCTCTTTAATTTCAATTTTTTTTATTATTATTATGATCGTATTCATTATTTTATTTTACTATTGCAAAAGTTGTTGTGCATTTTGTGTTAATGTGTTTTCTTATATATTATTTTCATTTTTCAGATTAGGCCTCGTGTGTCACAATAATATATGATATAAACTTTAATTTTCTAATAATATTTCATTATTTTATTTTACTATTGTAAAATAGTAAATTAACATGAATAACATTATAAATAACAGGAATAACATTTAAATAGAGTAATGAATAACTATTTAACATTTTAAATAGTTAGGTTGGAAATTATTTCTAACACTTATGTATTTTTCAGATCTAAAGCAAAAAAAAAAAAAAAAAAAAAAAACAAGGCCCAAATTCTCACATGTAAAACTAAGTGGAAATTATTTCTAACACTTATTGTTGGCATTGTTTTTTAAGCGGATGGTTGTTTTATCTTATTTTAAGTAATTATGTTCTAATATTTTTCATCTCTATTCTTTTTCTTTGAGTTTGGACTTTTTATAGTGGTTTTATAGTGATCTATTTCGGTTGGACTTTGTGTGTGTGACTTTGGGCCCAACCCGTATGAGAGAAAAAGGGAGCCCAGCCCTTCGGAAACGGCACCGTTTTGGCGTTGCTGAAATGAAACCCTAAGGGTTTCATGTTTTTGTCTTCCCCATTCTATTGCGACGCACGAACCCCCCCCCCTTCCCATTTCTTCTTCTTCTTCTTATTTCTTATTTCTTCTTCTTCTTCTTGCTAAAACCCCAAGGGTTTTCTATTTTTCTCTTCCGCTCTCTGATGCGCCACAAGAACCCTCTCCTCCCTTCTCCCATCTCTTCTTCTTTCTTCTTTCTTCTGTCTTCTTCTTCTTCTTGCTGAACCTTGTGCCGCCATACCCATCTCCTCGAACTCACCCACCCTCATTTCCGTGTCTCTCTGTTTCTCCCACCACCACATCCTCTCTCTACTCTTCTTCAACTCTCTCGTCTCTCCTCACTCTCCCGTCTCTACCTCACTCTCTCGTCTCTCTTCCTCAGCCTTATTCTATCGTCCCTCAACCCCACTCTCCGTCGCACACACAACCTACCCGCAGCCTACCAGTGATACCACGCACAGACCGTCAGCCTGACCTTACCCTCTGTCTTCGATTCCCCGTGGTAAGTTTTTTTGTGTTTTTAAAATTATTTTGAAATCTCAAATCTACTTGATGATATTTTTTAATTGTTTTATTAGGTTTTTTGAATTCAAAATTTAGGATTTTTGTGATTATGCTTGTGTTATTAGGATTTTGTAACTAGGCTTGTGCTATTAAAATTACTTTGAAAACTCAAATATGTGGAGATTTACAAACGAGAAAAAAACCAACAGATCCGAACAACATCCGTTAATTTATCTACAGATTCACAGTAGAGAAAACAAAGTAAATATCAAACAGAAAAAAAATAAAAATATAAAAAATATAAAAATAAAAAAATAAATCTGGAGACAATATCTTCAAAGATATAAACATCTGTTGAGGTTTATTCTTCTCAAATATGTGAAGAGATTTTTTGTGTTGCCTTTATTTTTGGTTATTCGTTGTCTCAATATAAATAACATTATATTTATCTATTGTTGCCTTTTATCTGTTGAGGGTTATTCTTCTCAAATATTTGAAGAGATTTTTTGTGTTGCCTTTTTTTTTGTTATTCGTTATCTCTTCAGAGATATAATATTATTTTACTGCAATCAATCTAATTTTTAGAATATGTTTTATATATCTTGGGTGCTCATGTCTGCGAGCATTCTATATATAAAATTGTTTGCATGGGCTAATACTTGCACATGCACCATTTTAGGTTAATGACAGTGTTGCCTCATATCTGGCAACAAAAAAAAAATAAAGGAAGTCAAAAAATGTTGTTTTTTCTTTTTATTTTAAACGTTATTGTTGTTTCTTTTTTCATTGATTTACTATTGGTTGTTTAGTGCTTTTTAATGTTTATTGTTGATTTCATCATCTTGTGCTCTTATAGATGCCTTTTCTTTGTCTCTATCTAACTGGCAAACTACTACTCTAGGTGTAACACCCCGTATTTTAGTGTATTTTTACTGAAGGAATTATTTTTATGTAATTAAAATTTATTCCCTTATTTTAAATTGGTTGGATTTTTAGTAAGTTTATTTCTATGATTTTAATTTGGTGAAAATTATTTTTATGTGCTTTCCAAATATTTATTTATTGTTATGCATCTAAATTGCTTTTAATATTTAAATTAATTACTGTGGGATTTAATTATTTCAATTTGACTTTACCATTACGTTTAAATTATTTTATTTAACTTGTGGTTTTAAAATTATCTCCGTTGGATCATTTTTGTGACCCAAGTTATGAGGATTGGACCTCATTTCTTTTCCCTCCATTTTTTCTTTCCTTCCTTTTTCTTTTCTTTATTTTCTTTTTTCTTCTTTATTTTTTTTCCCTCCCCCGCAACTCTCTCTCTCTCTCTCTCTCTCTGTTCGTTCTTCCTCACCGCCCAGCCCGCCGCCGTCGCGCCGCCGTGCGCGACACCGCCCTGCCGACCAGCTCCCCCTCCCTCTGGCGACCTCACTCCCCAAATTTCAGCCCCTACCTCGCCGCCGGTAGCCCACACGCACCCCACGAAGCCGCGGGTCACCTTCACGCCAGCGCCGCCGTGAGCCGGCGGTGGCCTTCACTGCCCAGCCCGCTAGATTCCCCAGCCGCCGGCGACCTCACCCCACCAACGTCACCTCCATCCGTGCCGCCGTTAACCACCAGTAGCCCTTCGAAGCCGCGGCACTCTTTCCGCAGTTGCACCGCCGTCGCACCGCCATTGGCCACCATCTTCCTACCACTTCATCCCCGACCTCTTGGCAACCCATTGGACCCAACCCCAGCTCCGATCCGTCACTGGTGAAGCCCCACCAAGCCCATTTCCGATTTGTGCATTTTTGGCCTAAAACCACCCCTTGCGCCGCCACCCACGGCAAACCACCACCACCACTAGCTTCACCGACCTCCCTAGGCCCTACCCTACCATTTTTGGGTCTTCGTTTGTCCTCGTTGAAAAGTGGGTATCTGTGACCCACGGCCACAGTGTATTTTACACTGTGGTGTTGCTCAGACATCACCACTTGCAGCTTCGTGATCCTCCGAAAATTATTATATTGCACTGAAAGTATTTCTCCAAAAAACTTTCGTAATTTAAATGTATTTTTGCACTAACCCATTTCAGTGTATTTTTGGCATGCCGGACTGAGTCCGAGGAGTTCGGGGGTCGGATGGATTTGTGATTGGAGTTGTTTGGTTGGATTTGATTGGATTGGTAATTGTTGGTTGGATATTGTGTTGGTACATGTGCATTTCATCATTTCATGCATGATCATGTTTGTAAAAGAAAACTGGGTTTTCGTGTATTGCATTCATGTTCATGTGCTTTGAAAAGCTATGATTTTATGTGATAATATTTTTGGTGCGTGTGTATCACGACCCCAAGCCGAGATGGGGTAATAACTCGGTGGAGCTCCTCTGGTTACTCGGGAGCGGAATATACTGAGTAACGTCCCCTGGATTGTCGCCGGGCGACAATGGGATCGGACGAGATGGTCTCGTGCCGACTCCGTGGTTCTTCTGCTAGCGGGGACTAGAGGATGTCTGGCCACGTACGCGCTGGGCGCGGAACTGGGCATCGCTCGTTGCGTAGTGTGGGTGCTTGGCCATGTACGCGCTGGGCGCGGAACTGAGCACCGCTGCGAAGCCAGGACGTGCGGATGGTCCATAGGGGAGGCCATGGTGCATATGGAAATAATGCATGGTGCATTTGGAATTAATGCACTATTTTCTGGGAAAATAGTACGAGTTGATTTTTGGGTAAATCATTTTCTGGGAAAATGTTTTACGGATAATTTTGGGCCAAAATGGGATTTTGGTGTGTGTTGGAAAATTATCATTTTCGGGGAAAATGATGTTTTGTGAAAAATGCATATTTTTCATGTGCATGCATGTTAGTTGCATTTAATGCATTTTATATTACGTTGTTGTTTGGGTTATACTTACCTGCGATACCATTTTGTGGTAACGCAGATTTTGATGCTGATGTGGAGGAGGAGGGCGAGCCTGAGGAGACGGCTCCGCCTGAGGAGTGATCTGGGATCACTCGTTTGTATATCTAAAACTATTGTAAATTATTTTATGGATGACTGTATAACTGCTATTTAAATCTTTACTGATGTTTGATTGTAAATAAATTCTGGTACTTAGTTGACTATCCGCTGCGTTATTTTATTTGTACACTGTTGCATGTACACACACTGGCACTTCGTTGGGATGTGTGACCGTGTTGTCACCATCCTGGCGTCTCGATCCCTGTGTATTTATATAAGGGGGATTGGGGGCGCCACACTAGGAACATGCATCTATAACAACACAAGATTCTTTTAAATACTTCTTTTAAATACTTGCAGAACACTTTCCATTTAGAATTTCATTTATATTGTATATTCTGTTTAAATACAGTAGTGTTCTTAAATACGGTATCAACCAAGCCAGAAAAATAATATAAAATAGAATACCAAATAGTATAGAAAATTGAAAAAAAAATGTTACAACAAATGACGTGATGAAATAAACATACACTTACAAAGATAAGAAGCAGAAATGTCAAGTTCTGAAAGTTCTCAACTAACAAGATCTGAAAACAAACCACTAAAAATAACTCACAGATAATACTAAGCAATAATAAATAAACCAAAAAAAAAAAAAATTCAGAAAGCACTATACTAAACAACCATCAGAAAATATTACACTAAACAATCATGCACTCACAGTGGTTAAACAACAGAAAGTTTAAACTTTTTAAATCTTTGACTAAGAACACTTTAGAAGTATTGAAAAAGAAGGTGAAAACTAATCACCTGTAAAAATCAGCAGCAGATATTATAAAAAAATAAATTATATAACAAACATCGGGACAAAATAAATAATACCATACACTTACAAAGATAAGAGCCATAAATGTCCTTCTGATCCTCACCCAAGAACACCTTACAGAACTGCAAAATCAGTTGAAAACAAATCACTAATAAAAACCAGCAGTAAACATAAAAAATCAGTAAAAGAAAAAATGGAAAAGAAGAGAAGAGTCCAAAGATGAACACCCAACCTGAAAAAGAAAAAAATGGAAGAGAAGAGGAGCTTTACCAAAGATGAACACCGAACACTTTAATCAATTATTCACCTATGACAATTTGCTTGATCCTTAGCAAAGACCATAATTTGTTTAGTTGGAAGTGAGGCTGCATAGATGTGGTTTGGTTTGGTTAGGTTTGGCCTCTCAAAACACATTATGTTTATAAAGTGCAATGTCCCCTCTCCTCCCAGGCTATTGCAAAACCAAGTAAAAACTGCAAAATCGACCAAGCTAGACATGAGGAAAGAAAAACTCTCAAATTAGATATGGAAAAAAACTCGTCAAATATGCATGCATATGTTTTTTTGTATTCAGTGAGGGGTACAATTTTTTTTTTTTTGTGCAGTTTTTTTTTTATCCACTTAGATGTATTCTCCTTAAAAATATTTCTGACATGATTTTTTTATTTTTTATTTTATAGAAAGTGCAATAACAGGACGATGTAAACTAATATTGGAGCACTGCCCTGACAACAGCAAGCATGCACTGATTTTCTGTGTTTTTACATTTTTTTTAATGTTTTATGCCTTTTTTTATTTTCTGTGTTTTTTATTCCATCTTCTTTAGTGAGGACGTTTTTTTTTTTCCATGAGTTTTGTTTTTAAACAGGCACAATTGCTTATATGCATGCACTGATTCAACCTGCAGGGCAAACAAAGTAGACAGAAAACATAAAAATGTTGTACTGACACATCTGGCAAAATATAAAGGATAAAAATAATAAATCCAAAGAAAAAGCATTAAAGTGGTGAAATGACACAACTGTCAAAACTTAAAGGAGAAAAATAATAAACCCAAAATAACCTAATACTCAATGGATAAAGATGTGAAAAACTGCAAAACTGATTAAAGGATAAAGAAAAAGTAGACATAAAACCTGACTGACTAAAAGCTTCTGAATCATATAACATGCAAAGCATAAAAACTATATAGCGAAAAAGCACGAAAGTGGTGGAACATAACTGTCAAAAATTAAAGGAGAAAAATAATAAACCCAAAATAACCTAATAGTCAATGGATAAAGGCATGAAAAACTGAAAACTGACTAAAATAACTGCCCCTAAATCTACCTTGATGAGTTAACGATGATTTAACATAGAACAAACGGAAAACAAGAATTTCCGTTTGATGGCGATAAATAGCAACTTATATAATACAAGAGATATAAATATATGCCAAAACAAACAAGCTATCCAGATAGTATTGGACCCTTCTAGAAAACATTGACCAGGAATAGTGTCCAATAAAATCGTGCACGTAGATGATCTACGCGAATAGGTTATATTTAGCGCAACCTTGTGCTATAAATGTCCCAACACCACCCACCTCTTAATATCCAAGAGTCAGCTAGCTACCAACCCTCTTTCTTTCTATCTTTCTTAAAATCTCACCGACCCATAAACTCCACTCAGACAAGAGAACGTCCTTTAATTGCATTCTTCATTGAAGCACGATGTCAATGTCAAGAGGAACTGTTATTTTGCTGATCTGCGTGTTTATGGTTTGTGGGCTTTCGGTTCAAGATACAAATGCACGCTCCCTCAGCAATGGAGCTGTACGAGGTGATGATATTCATGAAAACTGCAAAACGCATCCTGAGGCTGAGAGTTGCCATCAAGAGCCAGCTAATAAATACACCAGAGGCTGCGAAAAGGAGACTAATTGCCGAACTCCACAATATGGTTAAGATGACGATAAAAATATGATAAGCGTTAAAAAATATAATAAATTAACAAACGATTGCGATTCCATGCATCTAATTAATTATTCGTTCTTCCATCTGGACAAAGTGTATGTATTATATCGACTTACTCATGTGTCATGTATTGTCCCAATGTTTTATACGATTTGTAAATGAAGGGCGCACGTTCTATATAATTTTTTTAGACCATATTTATAACATAACCATATTAACTCATGGATGTATTGTATATATGACGTATATTGTACGTACTTGGTCATGTATTAGTTCGAAAATCCAAGTGTATGCATGCATGGGTACTACTACGGCGACACATGCAGTGATCCTTCTGTTATTAATTGTCAATTATATCTACTTTTGGATTTTTCTCGAGGGTCAAATGCAAAGCGCATGTGCAAAACGATACCCAATAGTACGTATAGCAAAAGTGTTTTAAGTCGGTACAAAACTTCATATTCAAGTTTGTCTATTCAATGTACATGGAATGCTTAATTATAGTTGAATAGGCCTGTGGTAATTAAGGAAATACAACCATGAGATAAATACAAATAGAATCAAGGCTAAAAGGCAAATTGTTATGTCCTGTGAATATTCCATAATATGGTAATATTCTAGGATACGCCAAATCATGGAAATATTATGAGATATACTAGGAAATATTTCTAAATATACTTACACTCATTGAGAAAGTCGAGTTGGCGAAATCAAATGGAGTCAGAAACAAGATTAATGAGCCAACCTAGTGGATGAGATTTTATGAATATACTACAACAAATAAGATCTTTTGGTACGAAAATTTTCATCCCAAAAGACTGGCATTTAGTCCCAATATATTTTTAGGATGAAAGAAGAACTGTCCCAAGTTCGTCCCTATAAAACCATCCCAAAAGGTATTTTGGGACGAAAATCACAAATTTGTCCCAAAAAATATTTTTTTGGGACGAAATTAAGCTAGACCATTTGATCGCGTTCGAACAGATTTTTTTTTCTGGGACGAATTAAATTCATCTCAAAAATCCATTCGAACATCGAAAATAACGTTCGAACATTGAGGAACGGTTCAAACAGGTATTTCATGATTGGTCGATCGATACAAGTCCGTTCGACCAAATACACACAAAGAAACGTTCGAACAAAAAAATTGATGACGAACGCAAATAGTAAATGTCCTGTTCTAAAGCATTCAAACGGTGAGTAATTTTTTACCCGTTTGAACTCTAAATTTAAATGTTGGAACGGTTGTATCCGATTTATATATGTTCGAACGTTTGATGAGAGTTCGAACAATTATTATTTTCTTGGACAATACTTAAAACCAAAAAGATATTTATATTAATTGTTCAATATAAATAATACTAATCTAATAAGTCAGAACTAAATAAATAAAATATTAATAATAGTAATAAAATTATCAGTACGTGATATATAATTGTTCAATAAGAAAAAACACTTATAATGAAATTCAATTATTTAGAGGCCTGAATTATTGCATAAGCGTCTGCATTTGAAGTTGCATCTGTATTTGTTGTTCTTGCATTTGGAGTTGCAACTCTATTTGTTGATCTTCTTGTTATTTTATGCGCATCTCCATATCTACTTGTTTCGTCAATTGAGCCTCTAACTCCTGCTGTTTTGCTATCAATTATTCGATCCTAAAATTTGCGTTCTCTAACGCAATGACAATAGTGCTTGACGTTGATGAAGAGCCTAAAGAATTTACACAGCGACCCAAACCCCTCAAGTAGCCCGAACGTTGACCCAGAACTTGGGTAAAAATTTCAACATCACTTGTTGATTAATTATGATCTAATATAGTTTCAGCACAGAGGGCAACCATTTTATCTTACACATAACATAGAAAATTAATAATGACACAATAATTTAAATATGATTAATTAAAAGAAATTATAATACTTACATAATTCTCCCGAGCATCGGGATGAGTTCACTCTCCATTACTATTAGTATGTGATGCAGCATATAATTTTGTCAGATCATAATTGGTGTCTGACTCTTTCTACAAGAGATATTGTTAAGATATAAAATCTATATTAAAAACAAACTACATAGAATAAAAAAAAAAAATACATTACCAATTTCTAAGAGAGGCGATGGAAAGATCTTGAGCCTGCATGATGATGAATCTTTAACTTTGATCTATTCGTTTGTTTATAGAACTTCACTCCTGCATAGAAGTTGTAAAAGTTTGTAAGTGAAAAATTACAAATATGACACATAAAGAATTCATTTAATTTACCTTATATGATGGATCATCAAACATGTCGCAAAGTTTTCCTCATTCTTCAGGTCGGACATCCTGAAAAGGATGCTGGGGTGCATCTTCCTTCTTCTCGTACTTCTTGTAATGTTCGTGACATCTCACCTTATACTTGCTGTATATACACAAAGATATTATCATTTAGAATATTAAATAGTATCAATAAAAATTTATTATTTAAATATTACGTACCAAACAACGCTTCTTTATAAGCTCTTTCACACCTTGCAGGACTTTATGCCATGAATTCGTAAGATCACCCACATGCGAAGCAAGCCAAGCTGCTTGTTGTCCCTCACCTCCGGTATGTTCGTCAGGAATGTTAACCTTAATCTTACCTATCTTACGATATTTCTCCAACGTCACGCCTCTAGTAGTGCCTCGTCCATGACGAGATTGTACTGTTATCTCTACAAAATAATATTAGTTATTTACTTTGTATCAATTATCATATATCTTAATTGAAAAAATGAGTATTAGCTATTTACCTTGTTCCGTAGAGTCAGTCTCTAATGGTGAGTCAGATGGAGAGCTAGGAACAGGTGGAGATGGGATGCGAACTTCCTTCCTCTTTGGTGGCATAATTGTGAGATATTGTATAATGTGAACACAAAACCGATCAATCATCGGTATCAGTTTTATTTATAGATTCAGTTTCATCATCTGTAGATACTTCATATGAGTCAACACTTTGATCAATTGTCGCCTCAACTATTTCAGCCTCAATATATTCCCTATGTAATGGGATCATCTCGTACTGGCTCAAATGCATAAATAAATTAAAGGCAAATTGACTCTCTTGGTATGCTTCTTGAGTAGAGGGATCATCTTCTTCTTCGTCTTGTCCCTCCGCCTCAGAGATAACGTCAAAAATATTACTAGGAGAAAACTTTTGTACTACTTGCTATTGATTTCCTAACTGAGGATCGTCTAAATAGAATACTTGAGATGCTTGGGAAGCCAAAATAAAAAGATCATCTTCATACCATTTTTTTGATGTATTAATACTCAGAAAATATTCATCTTGGCATTTTCCCCTACGAGGATTGCTTAAATCCCATCAATCACACTTAAATATATAAATCACAAGCTCTTCCGCATATCTCATTCCAATTATATCTATGATAACTCCATAGAAATCAACATTGTCTTCATCGTGACTCACTTCGATAAGGACACCACTATTTTGTGTTTCCCTATAAAGTTTTCGATCAATTGTGTGATATCTACTTCGTTGAGAAATACATGCAGAATATGGAGCAGCGCGTCTCGAGGGGCCACGTGCCAGTGCATATAGTTCGTCTGATATATCGTTCGGATTACTCGCATGCATTTGTACAATTTACATATTAAATAAAGTATAAACATTCAACCGTTAACAATCCTCTCTATTTAAAATATGTTAGTGTAAAATTGCATCTGTATTAATGTCATTACCCGTTGTTCGAACCATTTCGGGAACTCCTATTCATGTCTCTAGTCTATATCATTTACTCCAGTTCTTTTAGAACGTTAATATGATCACTGTATTAAAAATTATCAACAATAAGTATATTCGTGTAATTGTTTAATAAGTAAATTCAATGATTAATTAACAATTAATTTGCACTTACTTCATGTGGCTCTCTATCTCTGGAAAATTATTTAGCACGTACCACTGAGCTTTCTCGAACTCCCTTTCACACAAATCATAACCATGCTGAGCACCAAGTGGACGTACTTGTTGGGAAAATACAGAAAATTCCTTCTGTTGTCTTGCTTTGTCAACATCAAAGTTTCTTTCTAGCCAATCAAATCTTGTGTCAACGCCGTGGTAGTATTTGGAACAGAATATATGCCACTCATCATCAATATATGTTTCTACAATTGATCCTTCAGGACGGGCCTTATTACCCACTGTGCGTTTCAACTTTCCAAGAAACCGTTCAATAGGATACTTCCATCTATACTGGACTTGTCCTGCAAGTCGAACCTCAAGTGACAAATGAACGGCTAAGTGAACCATGATATCAAAAATTGACGGTGGGTAAATACTTTCCAACTTACACAATGCACCCAGCTCAATTAACGCAACCTGCACATCTCTGGTTAAGAACCCACAGATACAAGCAGGCAAGATACATTATAAAAATACATAACAATCATGACTTTTTAGTCTAGTAATTTTCCAGTCATTTGTTTGCACACACCTTGTTAGATTCGAGGCATACCCGTCCGGTAGTTTAATCTTCTACAACCACTCACAAAATGTAGCCCTCTCGTTCCTTGACAATGTATACCACCCAATTGGCATGTAAACAGACGAACCACTTTGTTGCTAGTACATTTCAGGTCTAATTCCCAACCGCTTTAGATCTTTCCGTGAGTTTATATTATCCTTCATTTTACCTTCAATAGACATCAATGTTCCTAACACGAACTCGCATATATTTTTTTTAATATGCATAACATCGAGACTATGCCGCAATTTTAACGTCGACCAGTAGGGGAGTTTAAAAAATATACTTTTCTTTGTCCAATTCAACTCATTCGCACTTCGTTCTCTCTTCCAAACTTTTTTACCAAAATCATTACTTCCGATATTCACAAACTGTGCAATAACATCTTCGCCAGACAACAATGGTGAAGGGTGCCCCCATTCCACAATGTCATCAAACATCCTACCATTTCCACGCCATCTATGGTCATCAGATAAAAATCGACGATGACCCATGAAACATAATTTCCTCCCATACGTAAGCCATTCAGATTGGGTATGTTTGTTACAAGTTGGACATGCCAATTTCCCCTTAGTGCTCCAACCTGACAAGTTTCTATAAGCGGAAAAATCATTTATTGTCCATAACACCGCAGCATGCATCTTGAACGACTTGTGTGTTGATGAATCAAATGTTAAGACCCCATTCTCCCACAAATCTTTCAATTTTGCTATCAGTGGCTGCAAGTGTATGTCTATATCATTTCTTAGTGATCTCGAACCTGGAATGAGCAAACTCATCATGAAATATGGATCTTTTATACACTTCCACAGTGGTAGATTGTACGGCATAAGTAAAACTGGCCAAATACTATGACTAGTACTCATGTTCCCAAATGGATTAAATCCATCTGCTGCTAACCCAAGTCGAACATTACGAGGTTCTTCAGCAAACCATGGGTGTTCCAAGTCAAACTCCTTCCAAACTTGAGAGTCTGCAGGATGTGACAAAATATTATCATTCTTGACTCTAGATGATGAGTGTCATGTCATATCCACAACCGTTGAACGTTACATAAATAACCGTTGTAATCTAAGTATCAATGGAAAGTGACTTACAACCTTCCGCGGCACATTCTGCTTCTCAGTTGTCCATCTTGATTCATGGCAAATGGGGCACACGTTCAACTGCTCATTCTCTCGCCAAAATAACACACAATCATTCTTACATATCATGGCAAATGGGGCACACGTTCAACAGTCACGCGCATCAACAAAAAATCAATTATCTAACATGTAGTGCAATTTCTTCATTTCACCGAATAGTTGGTCCTATCCCATTCGAAATTGTAAGATCATAATCGCCAACTTACCAACTATTATCTGTCACGTTCAATAAAATTTCGGCAACATCTCCCTATAGTTCTTCAAATATGCTCGCTTGGTTGTGCACATTGATGAGTAATACATCGATGCACATTCACCGAAACTGCATATCCAGAGAACAATAAGGGATGACTCCACCAAAATCATAATGTCGGATGCAACAGATATAGTTTGACAGTTTGCGAGAATGATCTTACAATCCCAAACTGTCCACTCTGGACCAATTCAAGAGTTATCAATTAACCGTTCAATATGATTGATAACTCTCGAACGGGTCTAAGGTTTATTTCAATGCCAAGTAGAAGATACGATATTAAAATACAGTAATAATAAAAAAAAATGCGAGAATACAAGATGATACATTATATATATCATGGGTATTTTAAGTATCCTAAATATATCATGGGTATTACTTATTAGCTTAATTATACATTATAGTTAATTTTAAGTTTAATTAAAATTATCTTTTATTATTTGTTAAGTTAGTCCTTACATTTTAATATTAATTATCTTCTATTATTCGTTAAGTTAGTGCTCATAGTTTAATATTAATTATCTTCTATTATTTGTTAAGTTAGTCCTCATAGTTTAATACCTCATAGTTTAATATTAATTATCTTTTATTATTTGTTAAGTTAGTCCTCATAGTTAAATATTAACAACCTTATATTTTTATAATATCATTTTATCCCTTTTAAGTTTGTTGTAAGATAGTTTTTACAACTATTATCTTTTAAATATTAATATGAGTTTAAGTATTAATTTACTTTTTATTTTTATAATATAATTTTATCCCTTTTAAGTTTGTTGAAAGATATTTTTTACAACTATTATCTTTTAAATATTAATATGAATTTAAGTATTATTAATTCCTACGTATATATACTATATATAATCTACTATATTATACTATATTTATATGATAGTTTAAGATAGTTTTTAAAAGCATTCGAACAAGGTAATATGCTGTTCAAACATGTATATCCGTTCGAACGGTATATAACCACGTTCAAACGGTCTCACAAAACATCAGACGAGTACTATCTCACAAAACATCATACACTCATATTCAGAAAACACTACAAACATACAGCATATATACTTCGAATACCAACCCTGTAACAAACATACAACATATATACTTCGAATAGTGACCTTCTAACAAACATATTTTGTGTTTAATCTAACAAATACCGTCACAATATATATATATATATAAACTACAAAATCAATAAAAAAAATGATAGATTTAGAAGTAAAATGATAAAGAAAGTTATACCTTTAAGTAAAATATACTAAGCAATCCTCTTTGTAAGATCATAGAATTAAGGATTGTGTAAAGAAAATGTAAGATTTTGGAGAGAAAACGGAGAAGAGTGAAAGAAAGGAGAGAAAAATGAGGGACTGACGGCGTGTGGGAAGAATATAAGATATGACCAACCGTTCGAACGTAAATAAAGTGAGGTCGAATGCGAAAAAATTTCAACGAGCCAATTTTCCCGCCCACACAAATTTCTGGATTACCGTTCGATCGGCTAAAAATTACGTTCAAACGGTAATCCAGGACTCTTTGATTGGCGGGGTACTTTCCCACCACTACAATAATCCGTTCGAACTATAAAAAATAACATTCGAACTGTTATCCAGAGTCATTAATTGGCGGGATGTTTTCCCAGCATTGCAATAATTCATTCTAATGTTTTTTCAACTGTTCAAACCCAAATAATGTGTTCGAACGGTTTATGAATACCGTTTGAACACATTACCTTAATGTTCAAATATATTTTTTTCATCATTAAATGAAAAGTACAATAAGATTATATGTATTATATATACTATCCTATATATAGTAATATATACTATCATATATATAGTAATCTAAACTAAATATCATAGTATAATATTACATATATATTACAGTATATATAATCTACTATAGTAGTATATATATTATATTAATTTATAGGATTATAAATATAATATACATTTATTATAAATTTCTACTAAACTTAAAACAAATACCAACATTAACGTTCGAACATTCGTTTAAAACCGTTCAAATGGTAAAATATAATGTCCGAACGGTTATGCACATATAAGTCATTGCGGGCAGAGATTTTTCTCATGCCGCCGTCCCCACCGTTTGAAAACGAGAGAACACGTTCGAACGCCTATCAATCGCCGCCATCCGCCGCCGTAATCAACACCTACGCCAAACACTGTTCCTCCCAAGTGAAGGTATGCATATTAAAAGTTATTTTACCGTTTATTTTATGATTTTATGGTTTTATTCATTTTTTCGAGAAAAAATATATTTTTTCATCAATAATCACCATAGAATACCATAAATCTACCATAGGATGTTTAGAAATGAAGAGTAGTATGTGTTTTGTCGAAGAAACCACGAAATCGATGCATTTTTTAGTGTTTTCATGGCCGCTGAGTTGGCTTAGCCATGGCCAAGCTTGATTTGGTTTCCGTTCGAACGTGTTCGAATGATTTAACCCTGACGTTTGAACAGTTTTAAAACGTTTGAATAGTTTTCAATGTCCGTTCGACCATATATTTTTATTGTTCGAACTCTTTATATTAAATCAAACCGTTTACTTTGTATTAGCTTATTAAATTGTTTTCATTGTTTCATTGAATTGTTCTATTTATTGAATTATTAAATTGCTATTAGTATATAATTTTGTAAATCTTTTCGTCGTAATTAGATTTTATCACTAATGTTGAACATATATTTTCTTTTCAAAATTTCAGGTTCATAATAATGTCTTATAGGGGCCGTAAACGTGGTAGATCGGGGGAACCTTCCATCCAAACAGTTCGAGAGCGGACTGTTTTACTTGAGAGACAGGTAAAATTGTCTGATTTTGTGGCTCTCATATGGGAGGGTCATTCCCTCCCATCAGTATTCAATGATCGTGGTTGGGTACCAATCTTAGATCAGTGAGAAGAAGGATTGAAACTCATTTCCTACATTGAGATCGTTACTGAGTTATATAAAGAGTTCGGTAGTGCCAGCCCAGATGATGGAGGGGCATACAGGATTTGTCTCCGAGGAGCTCCAGTTATATATTTCAGCGGACAGACTCGCTACATATCTGGGTATTCCTAGGCTTCTTGATGCCTATTCGAACCTGCCGCCTAGAGAGTTTAATCCTTCAGGTGATGCAGAGATGTCTCAGGATGAGGGACCAGTTTATACAGATGAGATCGATACACTTGTTGATCATGAGGTCAGAGACTTGATTGTTGGTCCAAATGCTCCAGTGTACGATGGGACGAAGAGTATTAGGTAGGCATATTTATCTTCTTTCTTCAATATCATGAATTTGATCATCGCCAACAATATTGACCCTCGGTAGCACAAGACCGAGGTCGGCATGGATCGAGCAAGATTTATGATACGAGTCACTCGTGGCATCCTGATCGGCCTCGTGGGTTATATATTTGAGAGGATCCGATCAGAGGCATGATTCATTATGATAGATATACTGCCGTTTGGGATCCTCATCACTCGATTTTTGCTACATGTTGGGATTGTGCCCAAACCTGCCAAGCGTTCCCGGGAGCCGATGGGACCGATCAACAGCACCATCCTGTCATGGAGCACGAGACATTCAAGATTTCATTTTTGTGGAGTTGTTCCTGACAGGGCTGAGATTCAGAGAGATACACAGCTGACAGATACTGGAGTATCGGCTGGTCAGACATCTACACAGGCCGAGGCATCACACACATTTACTCGCAAGGAGATGGCCGACATCTTACATGCTGAGATCGCCGTACACACATCAGCAATGATTGATGTAGTGCATACTACCATGTTTGAGTTGCGTACAGAAATTATGGCTACCGTCTTTGAGTTACGTACAGAGGTTAATGAGTTACGTATAGAGATGAATGCCAATAATGCAACTCAGGTCACACTCAGTATTTGACTGGCATAGGTAGAGAGATAATTAGCTACAGTCGAGGATGTGTGTAGAGACCTCGCATCATAGTAGTTTCTATTTTTTATTGTTTTTGTTATAGTTATGGATAGTATATATGGTGTTTTGATAATTTACTTTATTTGTAAATTAAATATTTTATCTTTTCTAGAGTAATTATTGATTTATGTTATGTAGTGTATGGTTCATAATATTTATTTAACTAAAAATCTTATTTAACATAAAATAAATCATTAAAATATTTTTAAATTAATTACATAAAATTAATTAATGAATTTGTATATATGATATATATATTTTTTATATTTTGAGTTTCGTACCGAGATTAATATTATACATTCGAATGTTTAGAAACCTTCCCGCGAGGTTTTGCTACCAAATATTTTATGTTCGAACACAATAAATCATCATTCGAGTGGTTGTGAACTTTCCCCGCCAAAATAAATTACTTTCCTGCCAAGATTTTACTGTTCGAACATATTTTTTACCCTTCGAACGGTAAAAACTTTTTGAGATGATTAAATTCATCACAAAAAATGCTATTCGAACGGTTATTTGACTGTTTGAACGATTTTGTAAAGTCATCAATTTTTTGGGACGAAATTTAAATTTCGTCCCAAAAAATGACTCTTAGGGATGAAATTTTTGTAGTGATATGTCAACAAGAAGATCTTCGAAGGAGATAAAATATAAGTGAAGGAGGACCTTCGGATGCTTTAATTGTTAGGAGAGTAACCATACTAGGGCTGTCTAAGGAGCTCTCAGTATCTGTAATGGATTCATAAAATAAGGCAATGGAAGGGACAATGGAAATAAGAGAATGTGTGGAGCAAGAGGGCAAGAATGTGGAAAGGCTCGTAAAGCGTCTACGTTCCCAAAACAATACATAACGAGATGCTCATAGACGTTAGCTTATGGGATCAGAGTAGCAATAACCTTTTTGGGTTAGGCCATAACCAAGAAAGCAATACAACTGGGAACGAGGTTCGACTTTAGTTTGTTCGTGGGGAGGAAGAATGACAAAATAGTCACAAACAAAGACTCGAAATAGGGAGTAATCAAGAAATTTTTCGTGGAGAAGCTCAATAGGGAGTGTGGGCATAGGTAGTCGATGAATGGTGTATAGAACGGTAAGAGCAGCTTCACTCTAAAAGTTTTGTAGGAAGGAAGCGGAAAGTAAAAGCACTCTTACTATGATAAAACAGCTCTCATACCATGTACAAAGGTATAGAAAATAGTATATTCAAATGTGTCTGTTCAATGTACAAAAGTTGTTTGTAGAAAACAACTTTGCAACAAACTACAGAAAACAATTCCATACCAAGTAGAAAACAGCTCAGCGACAAAAGTCATTTACTGCGGTATCAACCTAAAAACAGAAGCTGCACATCCAGAAAATACCATGCTACACAATCCACATCAGTAGCTCTAGAAGATTCTAGAATTCTCTCTTTTTTGCATTTTACTGAATCTGTTGTAACAAACTAATATTCTCTATTCTGCTTTATGCTCATCAAGCACTCATGGCACCTGTGCCTATATAAGCAGTGCATGGCTCCTGTAATCACCATGCTTAATATACAGTTTATGACTATTCAAGAAAATGCTCTCTCTCTTTATTTTAACATGCGGCCATGTGCGAGTTCATTTACTAATATATATATTGCCTTTGGATTTGCAATTAACGTTCAAATAAATTAATATTCTATGCATGAGATAGTGGTAGTTGAGATAAGCAATACTTCGCTATTTTTATTTTTATTTTTATTTTCTTATATTCTTAGTACTGTCTCTTCATATCTATGACAAATTGGACAAAAAAAGGGTTTTCCACTACTTCCCACGTACAAAGATTTCTCCTTGTCTGCAGGATATTATTTCTTGCTTTCCAAAGTAAAGCTTTCACCCCATCATGAACCATTAAGTCCCATAAATATTTCTAACTTCCATCACTTGAGTTGATGAGAACTCTGAAGCAAGTTTTAATTCTGAGAATTCTACGAAGTGATGAGAATTCCATCACTTTTTAGAAAAATCTGAACCAAGTATTAACTGAAGATAGTTGGTTTAGGTTTTAGTATTGTCGTGTCGTTTAGGTATTAGGGTCGTGTGTTTCTAAGCTGTTAGAGATTTAATAACCTTATTAGTAGTCAATAAGGATGTAATTTGTTTTCACACACTACAAGAAGTTTGACTTTTGGGGACGAAATTTGTTTGGGATGAAATTTATTTCGTCCCTAAAAGTCATTTTTGGAGACGAAATTTCGTCTCCAAAAATGCCTGAGCTACTAAATTCGTTCGACGGAAAAATATCCATTCGAACAAGATATTTTGTGATGAACAAAATCGTCTCAAAAAAGGAAAACCGTTCGAACGGAACAAAATATATTCGAACATGGAATTAATGTCTGTTCGAACAGTATATAATCTGTTCGAATAATAATATTGGCGGGAAATTAATTTATTTTTTCCGAGGTAAGTTTGTGATGCCCCGACTCCCACATACAAAGACACGGGAATCGTGATGTCAGGATGATGACAACACGGCCACGCATCCCAACGAAAGTGCCAAGTGTGTGTACATACAACAGTGTACAATAAACAACGCAGCGGATAATATAAATAAGTCTAGTAAGTACCAGAATATTTTAAATACAAATATTCAAAACAAATCATCTTTAAAAAGTCATACAGTCATCCCAAAATATATTACAAAAAAAATACATAAATAATTGATAAAGCGAATCTCGATAAATGGGAGCAATCCCAGATCACTCCTCTAACGGAGCCAAGCTTAAGGTTCGTCATCCTTATCTGCATCAAAATCTGCGATACCATAAAATGGTACCATAGGTAAGTAATAATTCAAATAACTCTCGGGATAAAAACTCATTAATGCAACCAACAAACAGATCCCAAAACCACATTTTTCTCAAAAATGATTATTTTCTAACACGTCAAAATCCCAATTTGGCCAAAAAATAGAATTCATCATTTTTTCAAAAAATGATTCACACAAAAATCAACCATTTATCAGACACTGTAGGCGGGAATCACAGGCGGGACACAACCACCATCCCTGCTTACCACCATCCCTATCACGTGCACCGTAGGCGGGAATCAACCACCATCCCTGCTTACCACCATCCCTACCGCGTGCACCATAGGCGGGAATCACAGGCAGGACTCTACCACCATCCCTACTTACCACTATCCCTAGAGTCTCTTTTCTTTTTTCTCAAACCAGTCAATCCAGTCATTTCAAACACACTCAAAATCATTTTACATGAAAATCCAATTTTCAAATAAACACATGAATATGTATGCAATCATGTGAAAACCCAATTTTCATTTACAAACATGAACATGCGTACAAATATGCCATATACATGAAACAACACCACAATAATAACCAATAATGCAAACCAATAACACAATAACTCCGTCCATAATCCATCCGACCCCGAACTCCTCGGACTCAGTCCGGCATAAGCAACCAGTTCACCATTAAAATGAGTTAGTGCAAAAATACATTTAAATCACGAAAGTTATTTGGGAAAATACTTACAGTGCTATAATATAATTTCTGAAGGATCACGGAGCTGCAAGAAGTGGCGGCACAGCAACGTAACAGTGCAAAATGCATTGTGGCCGTGGGTCTCAAATACCCATTTTTGAACAGAGACAAACCAAGACCCGAAATTGATAGAGTAAGGCTTAGGAATGTCAGTGAAGCTAGTGGTGGTGGTGGTTTGCCGTGGGTGGCGGCGTAGAGGGTGGTTTTAGGCCATAAATGTCCAAAACGGAAATGGAGTTGGATGTACTTCACCGGTGATGGATCGGAGCTAAGAATGGGTGCTTTGGATTGATAGGAGGTCGAGGATGATGTGGTGAAGAAATGGTGGCCGGAGGTGGCTCGGCGGTGGAGCAATGACGCAAGGAATGCTGCGGCTTTGAGGAGCTCGTGGTGGCTAACGGTGGTGCAAGGGAGGCTGAAACTGAAGGGAGGTGGTCCCCGGAGGGAGGGGAAGACGATGGGCTGGGTGGTGCCGGCCACGGCGGCGCGACGGCGGTGGGTTGGGTGAGGAAGATGTGGACGCGGGGAGAGGGAGGAGCGCTTCCGCTGGAGGGGAGAGAGAAGGAGAGAAAAGAAAAGAAAGAAAAGAAGAAAAGAAAAAGGAGGAAAAAGAAAAGTGGAGGGAAAGAAATGAGGTCCAATCCTCATATCTCGGGTCACAAAAATGATCCAACGAAAAAGATTTCAAAATAGTAAGTCAAATAAAATAATTTGAATGTAATGATAAAATGAAGATAAAATAATTAAATCCAACAATCAATTAAGTTAAAATAAAGAACAATTTAAATGCATTGCAATAATAAATATTAAGAAAACATAACAAATTAATTTTCACAATTTAAAGATCATAAAATAAACCATTTAAAATATCCGATAATTTTAAAACAAGATACAGGATACAACCAGAACACGCTTGAGACAACGTACCATCACCAACGCCCAAAAGCGTAAGTAGTGCTCTTCTCAAGTCTACTCCCATAGGCAATTCGATCATACTCACATTAGACTCCCAATGGCATCTCACGTCCAGTATTCTTAAGGTGGCTATGTTATCCAAAATCTCTCTTTTTCACAAGAACCTTGATACAACATCCAATAAATTCCAATGATTAATAGCTCCATACAATAATCCATGCTAACCTCAATCAACTCCTATACTACAACTTCTAAACCTGCATTGAATTCTACCTTTGGTAACCAAATGGCCACTTCCAAAGTTAACCATCAATAACAAATTTTGCACAACCAAATGATTAATCTTCAACTACAAGTATGTCTCAAAAATTCAAGTCACCACCAATTCCTCAAGATCGGCACAAAATTCGAACTCCTAACTACAACCATAAATATCGCGCTTCTGCTGCGCACTCTGATATTCGCCACATGCATAAAATTTATGTCCTCATAAAACTAACACAATCGAGTACAAGATGGCTCCATACCTACAAATGAAAAATTCTTATCATAATTTGGTAGAAAATACTATTTTTCCCAAAACCACGAGTTATCACTCATATTCCTCAAATAACTCTACTGCCATAAACAAATTCAATATTTCACAAATACATCCAATATCATAACAGAAATTCAATATCAACCAACCTTAGCATCCCAACTTGAAAATAAGTAATCTCAACCCAAAATACATCTGTCTGATCTACGATAAGGAATATACCCTAAAGGGCTCGATTCCAACCCGACCAACCAATATGAGCCCCTATAAAGTTCTACCCGACAACCTAAACCTAAAAGTTCATCACCTACATTCTGAATAACATCTAATCTAGCAGTAACTAAACTCACAACGAACCACCATTGACTTCACCAAAATATTATCAAAACCTTTTTGGTAACTTGCCCACCTACATCTATTCCTATAAGCTAATATTAGCATGACTAATTCCTTCAATAGCACATCACTACTAAACCTCAAGGCAAACCATACTGCTCAAATCATCAATCCACCAAAAGCCAATGCAAAGCACCCAAGGATCCTAATGATTTATTAACTCACATACTTGATCATATTATCCACCGCTGATGCCTAAGTTTCAACTTCCAAGATCTTATCATACACCAAACATGACGACCCATCAATCTCTCTTCAAGTTAAATAACAATGTCCTTAATTCAATCAACTGGATGCTCAATCTCCAAAGAAGGTATAACCTCAAAATTTAAATTCCTACGCAACCTCAAGTCACAATTAATTCCTGTAGATAATCACAATAATTATTGCTAACCATCATTTTATTGAGTAATCCGCTTCGACTACACACTCCGATTGACTCACCAAAAACTCCAAGCCAAAATCTCTTGAATTTAATACTATTGTATTTACTCATCTTCAACACCTATCCAAGACACTTCTTCCAAGCTAAAATGAGATCATCTTCAACACCTATCCAAGACACTTCTTTCAAGCTAAAATGAGACTAGGACTTGTACTCTCCGAAATGCATACACACTCACCACTACTACGCATCGATCTCATGCTCCCTTAGTCAAAACCAAAAAAAGCCTCCAAACATGCAAGTGATCCATTGCTACCATTTCCATCATTTGGACCTACATCCTCGAAATCAACAAGAATCATTTCTTAAATTCGCACCATCTATTATCCTTAAAATTAACGTGGATTAAATCATCAACATGCCATTAACCTCGAGCTAAAAACAATCATTTTCTGAACTAGATAAACATCTTCAATCCTCAGAAAATACATAACTAGATCATTACCTTCCATCTCCAAAGAAGTTCTCTCCTGAAAAAAATTCTCATATCAATAACTTAACTCTGATCAATCCCATTTTAATGGTTACCAACTAATCAATTGCTAGAATAGACCAAGCTAGCGTACCAAGTCTACAAAACTAAGAACTCAAATCCTATTTTAATTCAGTCCTTCAACTCTGCAATTTTAAAACCATAAACCAGATAAGAATCATTTCTCGAGATCCTCAAGATCGATGACCTTAAATCTAAAACATTCACCTTATAAAGCTTGAAAATTTCTAAAGTCCCAAATGTTATCAAACTGCTTATCAAAGTCAACAAGATCGAAAACTTCTAATCTAAGTAATCCCTCAATTGCTTGTTGAACCTACCACCTTAAATCCCATAAACTTATTTCCTAAAAATTATAGGACCTCAAACCTTAGATGAACTTCTCATAAATCTATCCTTGAAGTTTGTTGAACTTACAACCTCCTACTCCATAAACTCACTACATAATTTCTACGAAAGCTACGACCTCAATTAACCTAAGCGATTTAAAACTATTTCACTCCTCAGTTGCGACTTGAGTTCCTACTCCATAGAGTTCACCTAGACCATGTCGTTCAAGCCTCGATATTAAAACAAACCAGTTGGCAAGAGTTCAGGCCTACTACACTAAATGTTCAAGTCTAACAATGACATTCATAGTCGTACCATCTTCTTGCCATAGCACAACTCTTAACCCGCCTTTCAACTCTGAACAAAACAAAAGAAAACAAAATAAAATAAAATTCCATAAATAAATAAAATACGACAAAATGAATAAAACCAATGAAGTAGTACACAATAAAATAATTAAAACAAATAAAATAACCTACCATAAAATAAAACAAATAAAATAAATAACATACAATAAAATAAATAAACAAAGAAAGTAGTATGCAATAAAATAAATAAAACCAATAAAAACAACATACTTTTAAATTAAATAATTTAACTTACAACTTTAAAATAAAATTTCTGGTAAATCACCTAAGGGACATGTGGGTTTACCCAGAGCCGAACTGCTCTGAAACCACCTGTGACGCCCAGACTCCCACGTACAAAGACATGGGAATCGTGACGTCAGGATGATGACGACACGGTCACGCATCCCAAAGTGCCAAGTGTGTGTACACATACAACAGTGTACAATAAACAACGCAGCGGATAATATAAATAACTCTACTAAGTACCAGAATTTTTTAAATACAAATATTCAAAACAAATTATCTTTAAAAGGTCATACAGTCATTCCAAAATATATTACAAAACAAATACATAAATAATTGATAAAGCGAATCTCGATAAACGGGAGCAATCCCAGATCACTCCTCCAACGGAGCCAAGCTTAAGGCTCGTCAACTTCATCTGCATCAAAATCTACGATACCATAAAATGGTACCACAGGTAAGTAATAATCCAAATAACTCTTGGAATAAAAACGCATTAATGCAACCAACAAACAGATCCCAAAACCACATTTTTCCCAAAAATGATTATTTTCCAACACATGCCAAAATCTCAATTTGGCCCAAAAATAGAATCCATCATTTTCCCAGAAAATGATTCACACAAAAATCAACAATTTATCGGACACTGTTGCCGGGAATCGCAGGCGGGACTATACCACCATCTCTGCTTACCACCATCCCTATCGCGTGCACCGTAGGCGGGAATCACAGGCGGGACACAACCACCATCCCTACTGCGTGCACCGTAAGCGGGAATCACAGGCGGGACTCTACCACCATCCCTGCTTACCACTATCCCTACAGTTTCTTTTACTTTTTCTCAAACCAGTCAATCTAGTCGTTTCAAACACACTCAAAATCATTTCACATGAAAATTCAATTTTCAAATAAACAAATGAACATGTATGCAATCATTTGAAAACCCAATTTTCATTTACAAACATGAACATGCGTGCAAATATGCCGTATACATGAAACAACACTACAACAACAACCAACAATGCAAACCAATTACACAATAACTCCGTCCATAATCCATCCGACCCCCGAACTCCTCGGACTCAGTCTGACATAACCAATCAGTTCACAGTTAAAATGAGTTAGTGCAAAAATACATTTAAATCATGAAAGTTCTTTGGAAAAATACTTACAGTGCTATAATATAATTTTCGAAAGATCACGGACCTACAAGAAGTGGCGGCACAACAACGTAACAGTGCAAAATGCACTGTGGCCGTGGGTCTCAAATACCCATTTTTGAACAAAGACAAACCAAGACCTGAAATTGATAGGGTAAGGCTTAGGGATGTCGGTGAAGCTAATGGTGGTGGTGGTTTGCCGTGGGTGGCGGCGTAGAGGGTGGTTTTAGGCCAAAAATATCCAAAATGGAAATGGAGTTGAATGTACTTCACAAGTGACGGATTGGAGCTAAGGATGGGTGCTCTGGGTTGCTAGGAGGTCGAGGATGATGTGGTGAAGAAATGGTAGCCGGAGGTGGCGCGGCGGCGGCGCAACGACGCAAGGAATGCTACGGCTTTGAGGAGCTCATGGTGGCTAACGGCGGCTCAAGGGAGGCTGAAACTGAAGGGAGGTGGTCGCTCGAGGGAGGGGAAGACGATGGGCTGGGTGGTGCCGGCCACGGCGGTGCGACGGCGGCGGGCTGGGTGAGTAAGACGCAGATGCGGGGAGAGGGAGGAGAGCTTCCGCGAGAGAGGGAGGAGAGCTTCTGCGAGAGAGGAGAGAGATGGAGAGAAAAGAAAAGAAGAAAAGAAAAAGGAGGAAAAAGAAAAGTTGAGGGAAAGAAATGAGATACAATCCTCACATCTCGGGTCACAAAAATGATCCAACAAAAAAGATTTCAAAACAGTAAGTCAAATATAATAATTTGAATGTAATGATAAAATGAAGATAAAATAATTAAATCCAACAATCAATTAATTTAAAATAAAGAACAATTTAAATGCATCACAATAATAAATATTAAGAAAACATAACAAATTAATTTTCACAATTTAAATATCATAAAAAATGAACCATTTAAAATGTCCGATAATTTTAAAACAAGAGAATAAATTTTTGAATTAATAAAATAATCCTTCAATAAAAATACACTAAAATACGGGGTGTTACAAAGTTAATAACTGTTCGAACTTAAATTTCTTTTTTCGAACAGATAGAGACTCAATTAATTTTTTGATTAGTATAGATTTGTGCATATATTTTTCCATTAAAGTAGCAAATATTTTTTCCATTAATTTGTTATCATTTTCAAAATATAAAAATGTGTATATATTATATATTATGATTTGCGGTGAGTTAAAATATTTATAAATTCATAAATTACTTTTAGGTAATTAACTTCAAAATTTTATAATGTTTTTTTTTATGTTAAATTTATATAAATATAACTTTAAAGATAGTATCATTTTTTATATTATCATGAACGGCAGGTAAAATTAAAAAAATAAACAGAGTAGTAAACACGAGAAATAAAAACCATGCATTAATTACATCTCAAATATATAATGATCAATACAACATAAAAAAGTAAAATAATAACTAAAACGGCCATAATTATTGATTCCTTAGTATATCAACATCCTCTTGCAACATTTTAATAGATCCTTCCAGATCCCTAAGCTTCTCCATGATGGGCTCAACGAACTCCACAAACAGAGCTCGTACCTGATCCAAAGTAGCCCCAGGAGGCTGTCTCTCAACAGCGACAGCACTACTAGAAGCTGGATCTATGGGAGGATCACTAGGTTATTCTGGTGCAGTCTTCTGCAAGTGCCCCTAGCTCTTGCTGAATGTGATCTTGTCAAGGGGCCCCATCTGTGGCGACCTCCGCTCAGCGGTCAACACTGTAACTCCCGATAGGAGTAGGAGGTTAGATATCAGTAGTGCAAATGGTAGACTAACTCCACTGGAAAAGCATGACTCCGATCGAATGCGAAGGAATAAATACAATGCCAAATCAATGGGATCTGCCCGTGCTATCCGCAGCAAAAATTTGGCTCGATCGATCCCGAAATCAGTCTTGTGTTTTTTCGGATCGATGTTATAGCCAACAATCAAATTAAGCATTCTAAAAAATCTTATACAATCAGCCTGTCGGATCACCTTGCTCCCATCATATGGAGGAGCCGATGGGTCTCGTACTAGCTGATGCACCTGATTGTCTTTGAGACCATCATCAGGTAGATCCTCATCCGAAGTACCATCCGAATCTATATTCGGGGCTAGCATAGACGATGTGGCCGATGTGTCAAAATCAGATGGTGCAGCCGCTGGTCCCGGTGTAGCCGCTGCAGGATATGCGTCGGGTATACGGGGAATGTCAAGGAACTCAACAATAATGCGGGGAGAGAAATTAATACTCACTTCCCGGACTGATATGGTGTAGAACAGAGCATTAGGGCTAAGTTCTCCCATGGCACTGTAGAACTCACGGACCATCTCTGGATATGCATCCCTCACTGCTCACAGATCAGTATCCAACCTCGCTCGGAGAAGATGGACTGTATGCTCCGTCCCTCCCATGAAAGATCAGAGAAGTCAGACAAAATGACTGGACGCTCGACAAGTGTAGACCTTGTCTCCGGAGCATGAGCTGCTGATCCACTACTTTGGCTGGGCTGATCTCCCGTACATTCTCTTCCGTTAGATGCCATTGATATACTGTTTAACCATAATGAAAGTAAGAATATAATTAACCATAATATTTAAATTATATTATTGAAGAATTATAGTATAGTGAACTGAATTGAAATAATTCGTTCGTTCGAACTAGAAAACTCTATCTGAATGGACTGTTCTATTCATTCGAATAGAGTTTCTTTGTTCATTCGAACGAACTTATTTTTTTCGAACAGAAATAATATTGTTTGGCAACTAGGAGTTCGAACGGACTAGAGTTTGTTTGAACGGAAAAAGCCAAACAAACATGGCTAAGTCGACTCAGTCCCGAACTGAAAAACTTTCTATCTAGATGTTATCCTTTATTTAAATCGGTAGAAATGATTAAGGAGTGAAGCCCAATCATTTCTACCAATTATTTTGATGTCATTTCCACGGAATACACCAAAATGGGTGGATTTCAGATTCGTGCAAAAATCTAAATAATAGAGGTGGAGAGTTGACCCACACCTCTTAAAAGTTCAAATGTGGGGTTCCTACGGCGGTTGAGTGGCGGTTTTCGCGGTGGAGTTAAGGGGCGAACTTGAAGGCTCTCGGTGGTTGCTGGTTCGAATGAGAGTGTTGTTTCGTTGTATTCGAACTGGGTCTATAATGACCATGGCGTCTCGTTCGACTTGGATAAATATTCGTTCGAACGGTTATTATATTAATATATTTATAATTATATTACTAATAATAATATATAATAATAATTATATTACAAAGTATAAAAGAATAAAAATGAAACTAATAATAGCATTATAATACTTTATTAATATATTTAGTATATTATTTTTAAATATATTGTTTCTATCATACAAAGTACATACTAAGAGCATTAACATTGGATTCATCATTTTCATCTTCAAAATTTGGTAAAAACTACATATTTTCCATAAACTCAAAACCTCCCTATCCATAACCCCACATTGAATTAGCCATTGGATTCATCAAAATAATAATATACTATGGTTTTTGTAATAATAATATTTTTAATTTATTTTTTTCATATTTTACAATTATACTAACTATATGTTAATTAATAATTTAATTTGATACTTAAATTATTGTTTCCCAACTTAAATATATTGTGGCTCAAAATTACGAAGCAATAATTTAAGTAAATAAAATAATAGTTATAGAGTGTGAATAGTGACTCTTCAAATTTGAAGATGAATTGGAATGCACAATTCGTCAAAGTTTTAGATTTTAATGTTTGGTGAATCTAATGTAGTGATTTTGAACATGAATTCATCAAATTTTGAAGATTGAACTCATTTGATGAGTCCAATGCCAATACTCTAAGTACTTAGTATAATTACAATGGCTGAATTATATAGGTACTATATATAAGTTATGATAACTATACTCCTATAGTTATCATAATATTATAACACTAACTATAGTTACTAGTTATATAACTACAGTGTAAGTATTATATATAGTTACTATATAGCTACAGTAGTTATTAACTATAGTAGTTATATGTTATATAGCTATTACAGTGTAAGTGTTATATATAGTTACTATATAGCTATAGCTATTATAAGTTATGATAACTATACAAGTTAATATAATTAATATAAATACAGATATAGTGGATATTAGCAATATAGCTACTACAATGTAAGTATTATATAGTTACTATATATATATAGTAGCTATTAGTTATATAGCTACTACAGTGTAAGTATTATAAGTTATAATAACTATACAAGTTAAAATAATTAATATATATAGTAGTTATTAGTTATATAGCTACTGCAATGTAAGTATTATAAGTTTTGATAACTATACAAGTTATCATAAGTACTATAGTTAAAATAGTTACTATAACTACTTTAGTGCAAGTATTATAAGTTATGATAACTAGACAAATTATCATAACTATAGTAACTAGTTACTAGTTACAGTTATAAGTTACTATAACTATAGTTATTATAGATTATATCACAAGATAGTAAGTTATATAATATATAGTGCAAAATTAGAAGACCAAAAGTATATATATATTAATAAGTACTATATATTAATAGTTAGTATATAGTATAAGTATTATATTAACTATTAGACTTGTAGTACATTATATATTATTAATTATAATATAAAATAGTTGGTAAAATATATAGTTATTATATAGTATATAACATTAAAATATTTTGTGATTGGTTCGAATCCAAAAACGTCTCGTTCGAACGGTGTTATCTCATGGAATGTGTTTGGAGGGAAACTTCGCGCCAAATACTCTGAATGTTAGTTTATTCGAACGTCAAAATTCGTCATTCGAACGCTCTGGTATAACAGTATTACGAAAATACCCTTTGAGGTGGTCTACATTTGAAGAATATGTCAAGGAATATTCTGATTTGTTAGTTTGAACAACAAAATGACACGTTCGAACGTGAAATAAATAGTGGCAGAATTGACGCCTATTCGAAATTTTCGTGTTCGAATGGGTAAATTTCCAGTTCGAACGGGACTTCACAAATTCATATATCTTAACCTCCCATTCATTTTCACAGTTGATAAATGTTTAATAAGTGGCAGAGCACGGCTTTGTGATTTTGTGTGTGTGAGAGTGTTGTGGAGAGAGAGATACTCACAGACTTAGTGAGAGAAGGGATTCTTGAGAGAGAGAGGAGTGGTTCGAACAAAAGGTATGTTTTTTTTTCTATGTTTTTTTGTATTTCAAGTTTCATTAATATTAGTTTATTGCACATGATTTAGGTTTTCTCATAATGTGTTTTCTACTTATGTAGGTATTCTGGATTGATACTTTTGTTTGGATTACTTAAATTTAAGGTAATATTTAAAATTTTTAGATTTTTGATAATTTATAGTTTTTAATTAATTATGTTAAGATGCAATGCTGTATATTTGTGTTTGTGCAATCCCATTTAAAATGGGCATTCTGGCAATATACATCTTATGAGATTGTGATTGTGAAAATTGTGTTTTGTGGCAAATGTTTTCTCTGTTTCGTGTGTGGAATCTGGGTTTGTCCCGTTCGAACACTATAACGTTAGTTTGAACGGGATCCCGTGGAAGTAGAATATTGTTCGAACGGAATCCAAATATAACAAAAATTACAAATGAATAAAATATAAAAATATAGATTAATATAATATAATTACAACATAGTTTATATAAAATTAAATTAGAAACTTAAAATATAGATATAACATATAAATTTTTAATAGTTAAATTAATGTATAAAGCTTATAAAAAATGTAATTACAAAATAATATAGCATAATTACAAAATATTATGCACTAAAATTAAATTAGAAATTTAAAATATAGATATAACATAGCAATTGTTAATAGTTAAATTAATGTATAAAACTTATAACAAATGTAATTACAAAATAATATAGTATAATTACAAAATATTATGCACTAAAATTAAATTAGAAATTTAAAATATAGATATAACATAGCAATTGTTAATAATTAAATTAATGTATAAAAATTATAACAAATTTAATTAAAAAGTAATATAGTATAATTAGAACATATTATGCACTAAAATTAAATTAGAAACTTAAAATATAGATATAACATAGCAATTGTTAATAGTTAAATTAATGTATAAAGCTTATAAAAAATGTAATTAAAAAATATTATGCACTAAAATTAAATTAGAAATTTAAAATATAGATATAACATAGCAATTGTTAATAGTTAAATAAATGTATAAAACTTATAACAAATTTAATTAAAAAATAATATAGTTTAATTACAACATATTATGCACTAAAATTAAATTAGAATGTAGAAATTGGTGATTAATTAGGAATGTAATGTTGCAATGTATTTGTGATTTGGAATGTGATTTCACTATATAATTGTATTATGAGTTAGATAGTTTTGAATTTTAGGATTATTTTTATATGTACTTAAACCTTAGACCCGTTCGAGAGTTGTGGCCAAATTTTCTCTTAAAGAATGTTTGGGTACAACTCTTGAATTGTCCAGAGTGGACAATTTGGGATTCTATTATCTATATGGCAGATATATTCAGTTTAAACTCTTGTGTTAAGTCAATTAAAATTTTGATTCAGCGATTCCTTACATTCTTCGGGTATGTGGTCTGTAAGTTTCTTGGCCCATTAATAGGGTTGACGACTTATCATGACTAGCAAACTTGGAGAATAGTAGGGAAATGCTACCAAAATTTGTACTAACATTAGAGTTTAGGATTGAGTATATATGCAATATAGATAATAGTCTCTCGAATGAGATAGGATCAACTACCTTATAAAAGTTTGATTTTTTTTATAGTGCTTATCCTATAAATTTTGTGTTTTTTTATAGACATCCGACAAGTAACAGAAATACAATAGATAAAAGTTGGATGCTACTGATAGATAGACTTGGGCGAGAGTATAAGGAGTATGCACAAGGGGTGAAATTTTTTATATAGTTTGCTTGCATATGTGTTGACAGTCGAGGATTTATAAGATGTTCGTGCAAGAAGTGCAAAAATCTTAGTTCTTATAACTTGATGGTAGTGGATGATCATTTATTTGTAAATGGAATTGATCCTAAATACTCACCTTGGGTCTTACATGGCGAACCATTTCCCAAAAGAGTTATATTTAGCAGTCAGACCAATCAAATGGAGGAGGGTAACGACATCGACATAGACGACATTAATGTGAATGATCAAGATGACAATGATGATAATGGAGAGGATATGACTGAGATGTTAGGCGATCTGGGGGCAGGAATATTTGGGATGAGAGATGGAGAAGGAACATCTGCACAATCATTTGAGAGTATGATAATTTTGCAAGACTGTGGGAGGATGCACAAAGAGAGTTGTACGAGGGGTACACTCATCATAGCAAGTTGTCTTTTACGGTGAGGTTGCTTCATATTAAGTCTATTTGTCATATTTCTACCAAGGACATTGACATGTTGCTAGAATTATTTAAAGAGGCTCTTCCTCAGGATAACGTAATGTACCCTATAAAGTGGTAAGACATTTTCCGATGATTCCTCAACTTCAAAGATTGTTTACGTCGCGATTGACTGCCAAAGATATGTCTTGGCATCAAACAGAAAGAGTCCAAAATGAAAACTTTCTCTCGCATCCTGCAGATTCCTTACAATGGAAGAAATTTGATGTCGAGTATCCATGCTTTGCTGAAGAACCTCGTAATGTACGTCTTGGTTTAGCAACAGATGGTTTTAATCCATTTGGCAACATGAGCACTTCTCATAGTACTTGACCTGTCATATTAATGCCCTATAACTTGCCACCTTGGAAGTGTATGAAGGATCCATATTTTATGATGACTCTTCTGATACCAGGGCCAAGGTCACCAGGGAATGAATTAGATGTATATCTGCAACCACTGATTGTAGAGTTGAAAGAGTTGTGGGATCAGGGTGTCAGTACATATGATGCAGCCTCGTAAGGGGAGTTCAAGATGCATGCTGCAGTGATGTGGACAATAAAAGATTTTCTTGTATATGGAAATCTGTCTAGGTGGAGCACAAAAGGTAAAATGGCTTGTCCTGTTTGCAATAAAGATAAAGTCTCAATGGTTGAGTCATGGTAGGAAATTATGTTTTATGGGACAACGTCATTATTTACCACATGATCATAGATGGCGTACAAATAGAGCAATGTTTGATGGAAGGGTTGAGCGCAGGTCATCACCGCTAGAGTTGACTGAGAATGATATTATCGCCCAGTTGGAAGATGTTTCAGAAAATAGATTTGGAAAAGATTCAAGGGTTCGAAAGAGAAAATGACAAGCAGTGGAGTTGAATTGGACAAAAAAAAGTATTTTTTTTAATTGTCATACTGGTCTACCTTGACAATACGCCACAATTTAGATGTTATACACATCGAGAAAAATATATGTGAGAACATATTGGGAACTCTGATGTCAATAGAAAGGAAGATAAAAGATACAGCTAACTCTCGTAAAGACTTAAAGGAGATAGGGATTAGACCGGAGTTGCATTTGCAAGATAATGGATCGTCAACTTATATGCCCATCGAATTGTATACACTTTCAAATGATGAGAGAAAGAAATTTTGTGATTGGTTTATGAAAATCAAATTACCCGATGGCTATGCTTCAAACATGACAAGATGTGTTCGAACATATGATTTGAAGATAACTGGTCTTAAAAGTAACGACTGCCATGTATTTCTGTAGCGTCTGTTGCCAGTTGGTGTGAGTGGAAAGCTTACTCGAGATGTTCGTACAGCTCTCACAGAATTAGGGGGTTTTTTAGAGACATTTGTAATAGAACATTGAAAGTTGATGCATTGTTAAAAATGGAAGCTGACATTGCAGTAATATTGTGCAAAGTGGAGAGTTTGTACCCGCCTTCATTCTTTGATGTAATGGTTCATTTGGCTGTGCACCTACCTCATGAGGCTTTACTCGCTGGCCCAATTCAGTATAGATGGATGTATCCTATTGAATGGTTTTTGGAAAAACTTAAGCGATCTGTGGGGAATAAAGCTCGTCCAGAAGGTTCAATTGCAGAGTCATATATTGATAATGTGTGGCATACCTTTTGTTCAATGTATTTTCGTGGGGCTGATACTAGATTTACAAGACCAGACCGAAATTATGAAGGTGGGCGAGAGATGGGAGTCTCATCGACATTTACTGTATTTTCCCAGATCGTGTGTCTCATAGGCGCACAAGGGGCTACGATCTATGTTCGCAAGAGTTTGAAAGAGCTCGATGGTATGTCTTGAATAACTGCGCAGAGATTGATCAGTACTTAAGGTTAGTGATGATTCTCTAAATCACTATTATCTTTAAGTTTATGTATAATAATATAATATAACTTCATACAAATTAAACATGAACATGAACATGCACAACGAACATATACAACTACTTCACTCGAATGGTGTAACTGACGTAGAAAAGATGCACGAAGAGGAATTTGCCTCGTGGTTTGAACATACGGTATTACTGTTAAGCCCCATTTTATAATACGAATTTCATACCACTAAACTCTACTTTTTTTGTATATAATAATATTTATTAATATAGGTTGCATTGAAATAAGGTGAAAATTCATCAGAAATCTCACCAGAACTGTATGCTCTAGCATGTGGTCCGTCCAGACGGGCTGTCCAGTACTCAGGATGATTGGTGCGTGGATATAGATTTCACACAACTAATAGAGAAAGATATAGGAAAACTCAAAATTATGGGGTCGTAGTCGAAGGAAGCCATGGGGATGATAACATTGATTTCTACGGAATTGTGGAAAATATCATAGCATTAAAGTATGTGAGGGGATATATGGTCTGGTTGTTTAGATGTAATTGGTGGGATGTCTCAAATCCTAGGTTGGGAGTGCGTAACGATGATTATTTTGTGAGTGTCAATACATCTCACACATGGTATGAGGACGATCCTTTCGTTATCGCTTGCCAAGCGAATCAAGTTTTTTATTTAGATAATCCAGAGTACGGAAACCCATGGCGGGTAGTGGAGAAGTTTGCACCAAGAAATATATATGATTACATTCCAGAGGTAGACGAACCACATGAAGAAGTTGATAGTCCAGCAAATGAAGAAGCATATCAAGAAAGTGAAGTAGGCATCAATCTATTTGTTGATTTAAGCCAATATGATATGGTTCCATTGCGTAGAGAAGATGTTCAACCCGAAGTAATTGAGGGTGAAATATCGGAAGAAGATGAATCAACTGAAGTATCTGGTGAGGATGAGGGCGACTGGTCCAGCAAAACGGCTAGTGAATGAATTTCAAACATGAATTTATGTAAGTAATATTAACATGTAAATATCTTTAACAATTGTTTGAATAATAATTTGTTACAATTTTAAATAGATATGCCTCCCAAACGCAAAGCAACACGTCTGTCATTCCCATCCATTACTGACTCCACGTGTAGTTCACCTGTCATCAATAGTGAGCCAACATCACCAGGCCCAGAACAAGGTATTTTATCAAATTAGATATCATATTTTATGCTCAATTTAAGTAATATATCTATAAAATAAATTAATTTAATTAAAAAGTTATGCTTTAATGTATATATAGCTGTTGTAAACAAGCGTCGAGGTAGAGGCACTACGAGAGGTGTCTGCATAGAGAAAGTAAGGAAAGTTGGTAAAATCAAAGTTGACATTCCTGATGATCACACCGGTGGCTCTAGAGATTCGGCAGCGTGGCTTGCTTCTTATGTTGGTACACTTACTCGCACGTATGCACCGATTGCTACATCCTCTTAGTCTAAAGTTCCCCAAGATGTGAAAGACCACATAAAAAACCGTTGTTTGGTAATAACCTACATCTCAAGAACCTAAGTATATAACATGTTACTTTCAAGTTATTTTGTATTTATAGTAATTGTTTATAATTTTCGAAAGGATGAATTCGAGCTTAATTTTAGCCGAAGAGAGGATCGATTAACGGTTGAGGAACTGATGTCGAATGCATTTCGGAGGTACAAAGGTCGATGCCATGCACATTATAAGAAGTTCAGTACTACAATAGAGGCGTGCCAAAATCCATTCCAAAATTTTTAACCAAACAAATAGGAGAAAGTTTGTGATATGTTTGAAGACCCTGTTTATAAGGTAATATTGCTGCTGTCTTTTTTTAATAATATATCACAGATGTATGAAACATATAGACTAATATTTTTTTTCTTTTAGTAACTGAGTACTGTAAACAAAGCAAATAGATCAAATTTAAAGATAAACCATCATGCAGGTTCTCGATCTTTTCATTGTTTGTCTAACAAAATGGTAAGTTATTTTAGTGCCCGTTAAATATTAACGTATAATACACATTTTCTGATTTAAGTTCTAATATAGATTTTCCTTTTACAGAAAGAAGAAAGTTCCGCTGACTATGATTTGACCTAATTGTATGCTAAAACACATAAAAATCGTGATGGTGTTGGGCCAGTCCCGAAGCAGAAGCAAATTATGTAAGTTTAAGTTTTTTTAATTTCATTGTCACATAGTATTTTTATTATTTATATTAACTTTAATATTTTTGTTTTTGTAGGACAAGATTATATCTCTTAAGGAAACTACTGCGGATCCATCTGATGCATCATCTGTCAACGATGCTCAGATCCTTTCTCTAGTTCTTGGATCACGTTCTAGATATTTGAGGGGTTTAGGACGTTGCGTAAAACCATCCTCATCATCATCCTATTCTCCAGCCAAATCGAATGACGACAAGACTAAGGAATTGGAGGAAGCAGTACTTGAGATAGAACGATTGAGATCCAAGGAAAAAGAGCTGCTGGCCCGATTAGATCAAGCAGCGGATTTGGAGGTGAGATTAGAAGAGAGGATGCATTTGAATAACCAAAAAATGTTTGAACAATTCCAGTCAATGATGTCCCAAAACTCTATGCCACCACCATAGTCTTCAAATTTATAGTTTCTTTAATTGCTATTATGATGTTCCATAACATTTGAATAATTGATGTTTGAATTACAAATTGTGTAATATTAATATGATATTTTTAATTAAATTATGATCTGTATGATTAATACAGTTAGAATGGTAAATAACCAGTTCGAACAGTAAATTACCATTTGTAATTTCATTCAAACAAAAAAGACCCATTCGAACGACAAAAGAGAAATACGGACGTTCGAACAATAAATTATTTGTTCAAACAACAGTTATGTGCAAAACCCCGTTCGAACGGATATAATTTCCGAAAATAAATTTCTTTTCGAACAGACATAATTTTTGTTCGAACACAAGTCGTTTGAAAAATTTATTAGTTCGAACGCATAAAATCTGTTTGAACACTCCGTTCGTTCGAACATGATCAAATATGGACATTAGTTCGAATGAATATTTCATATTGTTCGAATGGGCACCTCGGTTAGGACGGAGAAAAATTCCATTCGAACATTATATTGAGACGAAATCGGTTCGTCTAAAAAAAATTATCCGTTCGAACGGTTTCGACTAGATCCGCCCAATTTCGTCTCTAAAAATGATTTTTTGAGATGAATTTTGATTTTCATCTACAAAAACTTTTTGAGACGGTCTTTACGAGACAAATTGGAGACGAAATTTTTTCATCTCCAAATATAATTTGGGACTAAAATTATGTTTTTTGCAACTGTATTAATGTCATTACCCGTTGTTTGAACCATTTCGGGAACTCCTGTTCATGTCTCTAGTCTATATCATTTACTCCCAGTTCTTTTAGCACGTTAATATGATCACTGAAATTAAAAATTATCAACAATAAGTATATTCGTATAATTGTTTAATAAGTAAATTCGATGATTAATTAACAATTAATTTGAACTTACTTCAAATGGCTCTCTATCTCTGGACAATTATTTAGCACGTACCACTGAGCTTTCTCGACCTCCCTTTCACACAAATCATAACCACACTGAGCACCAAGTGGACGTACTTGTTGGGAAAATACAGAAAATTCCTTCTGTTGTCTTGGTTTGTCAACATCAAAGTTTCTTTCTAGCCAATCAAATCTTGTGTCAACGCCGTAGTAGTATTTGAAACAGAATGTATGTCATTCATCATCAATATATGTTTCTACAATTGATCCTTCAGGACCAGCCTTATTACCTACTATGCGTTTCAACTTTCCAAGAAACCGTTCAATGGGATACATCCATCTATACTGGACTGGTCCTGCTAGTCGAGCCTCACGTGGCAAATGAACAGCTAAGTGAACCATGATGTTGAAAATTGACGGTGGGTAAATACTTTCCAACTTACACAATGCACCCAGCTCAATTAACGCAACCCGCACATCTCTGGTTAAGAACCCACGGATACAAACAGGCAAGATACGTTATAAAAATACATGACAATCATGGCTTTTTAGTCCAGTCATTTTCCAGTCATTTGTTCACACACACCTTGTTAAATTCGAGGCATACCCGTCTGGTAATTTAATCTTCTACAACCACTCACAAAATATAGCCCTTTCGTTCCTTGATAATGTATATCACCCAATTGGCATGTAAACTGACGAACCATTTTGTTGCAAGTTCATTTCAGGTCTAATTCCCAACCGCTTTAGATCTTTCCATGAGTTTATATTATCCTTCGTTCTTCCTTCAATTGACATGAATGTTCCTAATACGGACTCACATATATTTCTTTAATATGCATAACATCGAGACTATGCCACAATTTTAACATCGACCAGTAGGAGAGTTCAAAAAATATACTTTTTTTTGTCCAATTCAACTCATTCGCACTTCCGAAATTTTTTACCAAAATCATTACTTCTGACATTCACAAACTGTGCAATAACATCTTCGCCAGACAACAATGGTGGAGGGTGCCCCCATTCAACAATATCATCAAACATCCTACCATTTCCACGCCATCTATGGTCATCAGGTAAAAATCGACGATGACCCATGAAGCATAATTTCCTCCCATACCTAAGCCATTCAGATTGTGTATGTTTGTTACAAGTTGGACATGCCAATTTCCCCTTAGTGCTCCAACCTGCCAAGTTTCCATAAGCGGGAAAATCATTTACTGTCCATAACATCGCAACATGCATCTTGAACGACTTGTCTGTTGATGAATTAAATGTTAAGACCCCATTCTCCCACAAATCATTCAATTCTGCTAGCAGTAGCTGCAAGTGTATGCCTATATGATTTCTTGGTGATCTCGAACCTGGAATGAGCAAACTCATTATGAAATATGGATATTTCATACACTTCCACGGTGGTAGATTGTACGGCATAAGTACAACTGGTCAAATACTATGACTAGTACTCATGTTCCCAAACGGATTAAATCCATCGGTTGTTAACCCAAGTCAAATATTACGAGGTTCTTAAGCAAATCATGGGTGTTCCAAGTCAAACTCCTTCCAAACCTGAGAGTCTGTAGGATGTGACAAAATATTATCATTCTTGACTCTAGATGATGAGTGCCATGCCATATCCACAGCCGTTGAACGTGACATAAATAACCGTTGTAATCTAGGTATCAATGGAAAGTGACGTACAACCTTCTGCAGCACATTTTGCTTCTCAGTTGTCCATCTTGATTCATGGCAAATGGGGCACACGTTCAACTGCTCATTCTCTCGCCAAAAAAACACACAATCATTCTTACATGCATGTATTACATTGTAATCAAACCCGAGTCCTTTTTTCAGCTGTTTTGCTTCGTAAAAGTTGCGGGATAAATTTTTTTTGATGGAAGTGCCTCTTTAAACAGTTCGAGCAACATATTGACAGCCTTAATAGATATTCGGCACATGAATTTTATATGAAGCAGTCTAACTGTAAATGATAACTTACTGTGCCTTCTACACCCTGGATATAACTCACACTGTGAATCATTCCATAAGTGGGTAAAAGTGGCATGGCACGAATAATTTGAATTTGATGGATCTATTCCACTTTCATCCATAAACATTCCCGCACCAATGTCACCCAGCATTTGTTCCATATCCTCATCGGGATCGTCACCAACAACCTCAGGATCTACATCTTCATCAATGTCTTCTTCTTCATCTCAAAGTTCAAATGACGTTGGATACGGTTCTCCATATAATACCCAATTGGTATAACCTTGGTCAATACATTTCACAAACAGATGCTCTCTCACCAACTCTATCTTATGAGAAGGTAAATTCTTGCGTGGGCATCTAATACAACCGTCCCTGCCAATTGTACAAGATGCGAACTCCAAAAATTTCTTAACACCTTCAGCGTATACATTGTAATCCTCACCCAACCGATCTCTAACTCACATCCAACTCTTATCCATGTCTAATATCTTATTGCAAACAGTCACGTGCATCAACAAACAATCAATTATCTAACATGTAGTGCAATTTCTTCATTTCACCGGGTAGTTGGTCCTTTCCCATTCGGAATTGTAAGATCATAATCACCAACCTACCAACTATTATCTATCACGTCAAACAAAATTTCGACAGCATCTCTCCATAGTTCTCCAAATATGCTGGTTTGGTCGTGCACATCGATGAGTAATACATCGATGCATATTCACCGAAACTGCATATCTAGAGAACAATAAGGGATGACTCTACCAAAATCATAATGTCGGATGCAACAGATATAGTTTAATAGTTTGCGAGAATGATCTTGCAATCCCAAACTGTCCACTCTAGACCAATTCAAGAGTTATCAATCAACCGTTCAACATGATTGATAACTCTCGAATGGGTCTAATATTAATTAGTGCTCATTATTTGTTAAGTTAGTGCTCATAGTTTAATATTAATTATCTTCTATTATTTGTTAAGTTAGTCCTCATAGTTTAATACCTCACAGTTTAATATTAATTATCTTTTATTATTTGTTAAGTTAGTCCTCATAGTTTAATATTAATAACCTTATGTTTTTATAATATCATTTTATCCCTTTTAAGTTTGTTGTAAGATAGTTTTTACAACTATTATCTTTTAAATATTAATATGAGTTTAAGTATTAATTTACTTTTTATTTTTATAATATAATTTTATCCCTTTTATGTTTGTTGCAAGATATTTTTTACTACTATTATCTTTTAAATATTAATATGAATTTAAGTATTATTAATTCCTACGTATATATACTATATATAATGTACTATATTATATTATATTTATATGATAGTTTAAGGTAGTTCGTAAAAGCGTTCGAACAAGGTAATATACTATTCAAACATGTATATCCGTTCGAACGGTATATAACCATGTTCGAACGGTCTCAACCCAGATTCCAAACACCAGCCAGTTCAGACGAGTACTATCTCACAAAACATCATACACTCATATTTAGAAAACACTACACACATACAACATATATACTTCGAATACCAACCCTCTAACAAGCATATACTTCGAATAGCGACCCTCTAACAAACATACAACATATATACTTCGAATAACAACCCTCTAACAAATATATTTTGTGTTTAATCTAACAAATACCGTCACAATATATATTTATAAACTACAAAATCAATAAAAAAGAATGATAGATTTAGAAGTAAAATGGTAAAGAAAGTCATACCTTTAAGTAAAATATACTAAGCAATCCTCTTTGTAAGATCATAGAATGAAGGATTGTGTAAAGAAAATGTAAGATTTTGGAGAGAAAACGGAGAAGAGTGAAAGAGAGGAGAGAAAAATGAGGGACTGACGGTGTGCGGGAAGAATATAAGATATGACCAACCGTTCGAACGTAAATAAAGTGCGGTCGAACGCGAAAAAATTTCAGTGCGCCAATTTTCCCACCTACACAAATTTCTGGATTACCGTTCGATCAGCTAAAAATTACGTTCGAATGGTAATCCATGACTCTTTGATTGACGGAGTATTTTCCCACCACTGTAATAATCCGTTCGAACTATAAAAAAGAACTTTTGAACGGTTATCCAGAGTCATTAATTGGCGGGAAGTTTTTCCACCGTTGCAATAATCGGTTCAAATGTTTTTTCAACCATTCAAACGCAAATAATGTGTTCAAACGGTTTATGAATACCGTTTGAACACTTTACCTTAATGTCTAAATATATTTTTTTTCATCATTAAATGAAAAGTACTATAAGATTATATGTGTTAGTTATATATACTATCATATATATAGTAATCTAGACTAAATATCATATTATAATATTAGATATATATTACAGTATATATAATCTACTATAATAGTATATATATTATATTAATTTATAGGATTATAAATATAATATACATTTATTATAAATTTTTACTAAACTTAAAACAAATACGGTTCGAACATTAAATATTAACGTTCGAACATTCGTTTAAAACCGTTCGAATGGTAAAATATAACGTCCAAACGGTTATGCACATATAAGTTATCGCGGGCAGAGATTTTTCTCATCCCGCCGTCCCACCGTTTGAAAACGAGAGAACACGTTTGAACGCCTATCAATCACCGCCGTAATCAACACCTATGTCAAACACTCTTCCTCCCAAGTGAAGGTATGCATTTTAAAAGTTATTTTACCGTTTATTTTATGATTTTATGGTTTTATTCATTTTTTCGAGAAAAAATATATTTTTTCATCAATAATCACCGTAGAATACCATAAATCTACCTTAGGATGTTTAGAAAGAGATGAATGCCAATAATGCAACTCAGGTCGCACTCAGTATTTTACTGGCACAGGTAGAGAGACAATTAGCTACAGTCGAGGATGCGTGTAGAGACCTGCATCACAGTAGTTTCTATTTTTTATTTTTTATTGTTTTTGTTATAGTTATGGATAGTATATATGGTGTTTTGATAATTTACTTTATTTGTAAATTAAATATTTTATCTTTTCTGGAGTAATTATTGATTTATATTATGTGGTGTATGGTTGATAATATTTATTTAACTAAAAATCTTATTTAACATAAAAGAAATCATTAAAATATTTTTAAATTAATTACATAAAATTAATTAATGAATTTCTATATATAATATATATATTTTTTATATTTTTAGTTTCGTACCGAGATTAACATTATACATTCGAAAGTATAAATGTGGTGCTTGAATATGTTCTAACTAAATATATTCCATTCAAACGGTTTAGAAACCTTCCCGTGAGGTTTTGCCACCAAATATTTTCCGTTTGAACACAATAAATCATCGTTCGAACGGTTGTGAACTTTTCCCGCCAAAATAAATTACTTCTCTGCCAAGATTTTACTGTTCGAACGTATTTTTTACCGCTCGAACAGTAAAAACTTTTTGAGACGATTAAATTCATCACAAAAAATACTATTTGAACGGTTATTTGACCGTTCAAACAATTTTGTAAAATCATCAATTTTTTGGGGCGAAATTTAAATTTCATCCCAAAAAATGACTCTCCCTTAATAATTTCACCCCAAAAGCTCAAATTTGTTGTAGTGATATGTCAACAAGATGATCTTCGAAAGAGATAAAATATAAGTGAGGGAGGACCTTCGGACGCTTTAATTGTTGGGAGAGTAACCGTACTAGGGCTGTCTAAGGAGCTCTCAGTATCTGTAGTGGATTCATAAAATAAGGCAATGGAAGGGACAATGGAAATAAGAGAATGTGTGGAGCAGGAGGGCAAGAATGTGGAAAGGCTCGTAAAGCGTCTATGTTCCCAAAACTCTACACGTCGAGATGCTCATAGACATTAGCTTATGGATCAGAGTAGCAATAACCTTTTTGGGTTAGGTCATAACCAAGAAAGCAATACAACTGGGAACGAGGTTCGACTTTAGTTTGCTCGTGGGAGGAAGAGTGACAAAATGGGCACAAACAAAGACTCGAAACAGGGAGTAATCAAGAATTTTGTCGTGGAGAAGCTCAAATGGAGGTTTGTTGTTGAGTGTAGGCATGAGTAGTCGATGAATGGTGTATAGAACGGTAAGAGCAGCTTCACTCTAAATGTTTTCTAGGAAGGAAGCGGAAAGTAAAAGCACTCTTACTGTGACAAAACGACTCTCACACCATGTACAAAGGTATAGAACATAGTATATTCAAATGAGTCAGATCAATGTACAAAAGCCGTTTGTAGAAAACAACTTTGCAACAAACTACAGAAAACAATTCCATACCAAGTAGAAAACAGCTCAGCGACAAAAGGGATTTATTGCGGTACGTATCAACCTAATAACAGAAGCTGCACATCCAGAAAAAACCAAGTTGCACAATCCACATCAGCGGCTCTAGAAGATTCCAGAATTCTCTCTTGTTTGTATTTTATTGAATCTGTTGTAACAAACTAATATTCTCTATTCTGCTTTTTGCACATCAAGCACTCACAACACCTGTGCCTATATAAGCAGTGCATGGCACTTGTAATCGCTATGCTTAATATACAGTTTATGAATATTTAGGAAAATGCTCTCTCCCTTTATTTTAACATGGTATCAGAGCTGCTAGACTAGCAGTCTCTCTGATCCTTTTTTATTATTATTTTGTTCTTTCTGCCCTTTATCATGGTAGCTACGAGCTCAACGCCTCCTCTCACTCCTCCTTCTTCCTTTTCTCATCTTGTCACTCTCAAACTTAATTCTGAAAATTACCTCTTGTGGAAAGTTCAAATTTCCCCTTATCTCAGAGGACAAGATATTTATTCTGATGTTGATGGTACACACCATTCTCCACCCAAGATACTTTTTACTGAAGGAGATTCAACACCAAAGAAGACCAATCCAGCTTTTCAATCCTGGCAAAGAACCGACCAATTCATTCTAAGTATACTTTTTTCTTCATTAATAGAGTCTGTTATTAGTCAAGTTTTTTCTTCAAAAACCTCACAGGAATTGTGGGTTACTCTAGACTCTATGTTCAACTCTCATTCACAGGCAAAAGAATTTCAAATCCATTTTCAACTTACAAATCGGAGCCGTGGTGATCAATCCATCTCTGAATTTTTCAATAAAGTCAAATTACTTGTTGATACTCTTGCTGCCACAGGAACTTCCATCTCAGACAAAGAGTTTGTCACATATCTCCTAAATGGGTTGGGTCCTAGCTATGATAGCTTTGTGACCTCCATCACCACCAGAACAGATCCCATTACCTCTCATAAACTCTACCATCTTCTACTCATTCGTAAGAGCTGTTTAAGCCATCCATCACGCAGCTCTAGTCCCCAATCTCATTTGAACCAACAGCTAATTATAGCTCCAGTAACCAACGAGGCGAGGGTGCCTATCGTGGAGGACAACAAGGTTGTTCACGAGCCAGTCCCCTTCCAACAGAGGAAGATCTTATTGACATAACCAGTCCCATTTCTCTTCATCCAACCAACCAAACCATCCCATCTGCCAAGTCTGCAGTAAACCAGGTCATGTTGCCTTCCAATGTCATTTTAGGTTCGACCATGCTTACCAATATGACCCTCCCCGATCCTTCTCTGCCAACTACTCCTCTCCTTTGGCCATTCCCGACTCTACATGGTCCCCAAACAGTGTAGCCACTCACCACAAAACACATGACTTATCCCACCTCAATCTCTTGTCCGAACCATATACTGGTACTAAACAACTGAGAGTTGGAAATGGAACTGGCCTTCAAATTGAAAATATCGGTGACTCTTCACTCTCACTCAACTCGTCTAATTTTGCATTACATAATCTTCTCCATGTGCCTTCAATAACCAAAAATCTTGTATCAGGTTTACAATTTTGTATTGACAACTCTCGTTTCTTTGAATTTCATGCAACCCATTTTTTGGTAAAAGACAATCGGACCAAGCAGCACCTCATCAGCGATCCAACGCGTAATGGTCTCTACTGCTTTCCACCACCTCTGCAACCGTCATCTTCGTCCACACATCTAGGTGAAAAAGCCTCTTTGCACTGTTGGCATCAAAGGCTTGGACACCCGTCTCTCCAAACTGTCTCCAGCATTCTGCTCTCCACCTGCTTGCCGTATTTCCCAAACACTTCGTTTGTTTGTCCTCACTGTCCTTTAGCTAAAATTCATCAGTTTCCTTTTTCGTCGGGCTCCACACAATCTGGCTCATTGACTATGGTTTTTTAGCTTCCAAAGGGGTCCCTCTCTGTTTGTGTTACACAAAAATGATCTCAACATTTTTATTCTAGTATATGTTGATGACATGATCATTACATCATCTTCCTCAAGTGATGTTAAACGTTTAATTGTTTCTCTAGGACAGGCTTTTCCTGTGATTAATTTGTGACCCTTATCATATTTTCTTGGATTAGAACTTGATTATCTCTCAGATGGTCTCTTTATTTCACAAAGAAAATACATCTCTGACTTATTGAAGAAAGCCAATATGCTTGGTTCTAAACCAATTTCCTCCCTAATGTCTGCTTCTACCAAGCTTTCTAAATTTGATGCACCCTCCTTTGAAAATGCCACTTTATTCTGAAGCATAGTTGGCAGTTTATAGTATCTTTCCTTAACTCGACCTGATGTGTCATTTGCTGTTAATAAGGTCTGTCAATTCATGCATGATCCTAAAAATACCCACTGGACAGCAGTCAAAAGAATACTTCGATATCTAAAATCTACTATTAATCATGGGTTATTTTTAGCAAAAAAATATGGCTTCACTCTTCATGCATACTCAGATGCTGACTGGGCAGGGTGCCCTCATGATAGGAGATCTACAAGAGGATTCTGTATTTTTTTGGGCAATCACCTAATTTCTTGGAGTTCTAGGAAGCAACACACTGTTGCTCGTTCTAATACAGAGGCTGAGTATAAGTCTCTAGCCAATACCACTGCTGAACTCATATGGCTGCAAACATTGATCAAAGACCTTGGTTTCTCACTCTCACAACCATCTGTTCTATGGTGTGACAACTTGGGAGCTACATACTTGAGCTCAAATCCTATCTATCACTCCCATCACTCCCGCACCAAACATATGGATGTGGACTTTCACTTTGTCAGAGATAGAGTAGCTGCCAAAACTCTACAAGTTCAATTCTGCAGCAGCAAAGATCAACTCGCTAATGTCTTCACAAAACCTTTAGTTGCTGATCGATTCTTCTCTCTCAGATCGAGCCTAAATGTGATTGACACCCCATTTGACTCGAGGGGGTGTATCAACCTAATTACAGAAGCTGCATATCCAGAAAATACCAAGCTACACAATCCACATCAGCAGCTCTAGAAGATTCCAGAATTCTCTCTTTCTTGCATTTTATTGAATCTGTTGTAACAAACTAATATTCTCTATTCTGCTTTTTGCTCATCAAGCACTCACGGCACCTGTGCTTATATAAGCAGTGCATGGCTCCTGTAATCACTATGCTTAATATACAGTTTATGAATATTAAAGAAAATGCTCTCTCTCTTTATTTTAACATGCGGACATGCGCGAGTTGATTTACTAATATATATATATTGCCTTTGGATTTGCAATTAACGTTCAAATAAATTAATATTCTCTTCTAGAATATTAATTTTACGCATGAGATAGTGCTAGTTGAGATAAGCAATACTTCGCTATTTTTATTTTTATTTCTGTTTTTCTTATATTCTTAGTACTGTCTCTTCATATCTATGACAGATTGGACAAAAAAAGGGTTTTCCACTACTTTCCATGTACAAAGATTTCTCCTTGTCTGCAGGATACTATTTCCTGCTTTCCAAAGTAAAGCTCTCACTCCATCATGAACCATTAAGTCCCATAAATATTTCTAACTTCCATCACTTGAGTTGATGAGAACTCTGAAGCAAGTATTAATTATGAGAATTCTACGAAGTGATGAGAATTCCATCACTTCTTAGAAAAATCTGAACCAAGTATTAACTGAAGATAGTTGGTTTAGGTTTTAGTACTGTCGTGTCGTTTAGGTATTAGGGTCGTGTGTTTCTAAGCTGTTAGAGATTTAATATCCTTATTAGTAGTCAATAAGGATGTAATTTGTTTTCACAGTAGGGCTCCATATAATATTATTTGAGTATATATCAGACACTATTAGATTCTTATTTTGCCTTTGAACTTTCCTCCTAATTTCTGCTTTTTTTTTTCTTTTAATAATTCACATATATCTTAACAAATCATCGTTCAGAATACGGCCACAAATCATGCACGTACATTATGCGTACATGATGTACCCCCAATAACCAGATGAAGATGGTTAATTTGTCCCGTTATCTCTTTTTAGGATTTAGGTTTCAGAGCTTCATTTTATTTTATTGTCTTTATTTTATTTCTCAATACTCTTCTAGATTTCGAAAGGGTTATGATCCCGGCAAGCATATTTTCCCTCTACGACATTTGTTGCATTTGTGGTATCAGAATTCGATGAAGTACAACACATATATGCTATAATTATTAAAACACACTTAAGAATTTAGGTGCTCTATTTTTGCATTCCTACGGCATCACTATGTGCTGTAAATTTGTTACAAAACCTGTTAAAGTTCTTGTGCATCATATTTGCACGATTTTCTTCAAACTGAATCTCTTCAAACCCTATACATAGAATATACATATATATATATGCCTAAACAAACAAGAAGCTACCCAGATAGTATTGGACTCGTCTAGAAAACATTGACCAGGAATAGTGTCCAATAAAATCGTGCACGAAGATGATCTACGCGAATAGGTTATATTTAGCACAACCATGTGCTATAAATGTCCCAACACCACCCACCTCTTAATATCCAAGAGTTAGCTAGCTACCAACCCTCTTTCTTTCTATCTTTCTTAACATCTCACCGACCCGTAAACTCCACTCAGACAAGAGAACGTCCTTTAATTGCATTCTTCATTGAAGCACGATGGCAATGTCAAGAGGAGCTGTTATTTTCCTGATCTGCGTGTTTATGGTTTGTGGGCTTTGGGTTCAAGATACAAATGCACGCTCCCTCAGCAATGGAGCTGTACGAGGTGATGATATTCATGAAAACTGCAAAACGCATCCTGAGGCTGAGAGTTGCCATCAAGAGCCAGCTAATAAATACACTAGAGGCTGCGAAAAGGAGACTAATTGCCGAACTCCACAATATGGTTAAGATGACGATAAAAATATGATAAGCGTTAAAAAATATAATAAATTAACAAACGATTGCGATTCCATGCATCTAATTAATTATTCGTTCTTCCATCTGGACAAAGTGTATGTATTATATCGACTTACTCATGTGTCATGTATTGTCCCAATGTTTTATACGATTTGTATATGAAGGGCGCACGTTCTATATAATCTTTTTAGACCATATTTATAACATAACCATATTAACTCATGGATGTATTGTATATATGACGTATATTGTACGTACTTGGTCATGTATTAGTTCGAAAATCCAAGTGTATGCATGCATGGGTACTACTACGGCGACACATGCAGTGATCCTTCTGTTATTAATTGTCAATTATATCTTTATATATAACAAAGAAAAAAAATTTGCGTATACATTGAAAAAACTTATTTAAAAGAAGATGATAAAAAAAATTTAGAAAAATGCATCAACAAAAATTTCATGATTTTCTACTTTTGGATTTTTCTCGAGGGTCAAATGCAAAGCGCATGTGCAAAACGATACCCAATAGTACGTATTGCAAAAGTGTTTAAGTCGGTACAAAACTTCATATTCAAGTTTGTCTATTCAATGTACATGGAATGCTTAATTAAGGAAATACAACCACGAGATAAATACAAATAGAATCAAGGCTAAAAGGCAAATTGTTATGTCCTGTGAATATTCCATAATATGGTAATATTCTAGGATACGCCAAATCATGGAAATATTATGAGATATACTAGGAAATATTTCTAAATATACTTACATTCATCGAGAAAGTCGAGTTGGCGAAATCAAATGGAGTCAGAAACAAGATTAACAAGCCAACCAAATGGATGAGATTTTATGAATACACTACAACAAATAAGGTCTTTTGGAACGAAAATTTTCATCCCAAAAGACTGGCATTTAGTCCCAAAATATTTTTTAGGATGAAAAAAGAACTGTCCCAAGTTCGTCCCTATAAAACCATCCCGAAAGGTATTTTGGGACAAAAATCACAAATTTGTCCCAAAAAATTTCTTTTGGGATGAAATTAAGCTGGGCCATTCGATCGATCAATACAAGTCCGTTCGACCAAATACACATGAAGAAACGTTCGAACAAAAAAATTGATGATCGAACGCAAATAGTGAATTTACTGTTCTAAAGCGTTCAAACGACGCGTAATTTTTTACCCGTTTGAACTCTAAATTTAAATGTTCGAATGGTTGTGTCCGATTTATATATGTTTGAACGTTTGATGAGAGTTCGAACGGTTATTATTTTCTTAGACAATACTTAAAACCAAATAGATATTTATATTTAAAAAATACATTAGAAATTGTTCAATATAAATAATACTAATCTAATAAGTCAGAACTAAATAAATAAAATATTAATAATACTAATAAAATTATTAGTACGTGATATATAATTGTTCAATAAGAAAAGATACTTCTAATGAAATTCAATTGTTTAGAGGCCTGAATTGTTGCATAAGCATCTGTATTTGTTGTTCTTGCATTTGGAGTTGCAACTCTCTTTGTTGATCTTCTTGTTATTTTATGCACATCTCCATGTCTACTTGTTTCTTCAATTGAGCCTCTAACTCCAACTGTCTTGCCATCAATTCTTCGATCCTAGAATTTGCGTTCTCTAACGTAGTGACAGTAGTGCTTGATGTTGATGAAGAGCCTGAAGACTTTACACAACGACCCAAACCCCTCAAGTAGCCTGATCGTTGACCTATAACTTGTGTAAAAATTTCAACATCACTTGTTGATTAAGTATGATCTGATATAGTTTCAGCACAGAGGGCAACCATTTTATCTTACACACAACATATAAAATTAATAATGACACAATAATTAAAATATGGTTAATTAAAAGAAATTATAATACTTACATAATTCTCTCGAGCATCGGGATGAGTCCACTCTCCATTACTATTAGTATGTGATGTAACATTTAATTTTGTCAGATCATAATTGGTGTCTGACTCTTTCTACAAGAGATATTGTTAAGATATAAAGTCTATATTAAAAACAACTACATAGAATTAAAAAAAAAATACATTACCAATTTCTGAGAGAAGCAATGGAAAGATCTTGAGCCTGCATGATGATGAATCTTTAACTTTGATCTATTCGTTTTGTTTATAGAACTTTGCTCCTGCATAGAAGTTGTAAAAGTTAGTAAGTGAAAAATTACAAATATGACACATAAAGAATTCATTTAATTTACCTTATATGATGGATCATCAAACATGTGGCAAAGTTTTCCTCATTCTTCATGTCGGACATCCTAACAAGGATACTGGCGTGCATCTTCCTTGTTCTCGTACTTCTTGTAATGCTCGTGACATGGGAATCGAGATGCCGGGATGATGACAACATGGTCACACATCCCAACGATAGTGCCAAGTGTGTGTACATGCAACAGTGTACAAAAACAACGCAGCGGATAATTAATACAACTAAGTACCAGAATTGTTAATACAATTTAAAGAATCAGTAAAAAGGTTTAAAAATTATACAGTCATCCAAAAATAAATATTTTACAAGTCTCAAACCAAGACGAGTGATCCTCAGATCACTCCTCGGGTGGAGCCAAATCCACAGGCTCACCCTCAGCCTCATCTGCATCGAAATCTGCGTTACCAAAAAATGGTACCGCAGGTAAGTATAAACCAAACAACTCTCGGGATAAAAACATATTAATGCAACCAACATGCATTCATATGACAAAATACACTTAGCCATAAAATACCATTTTTCCCAGAAAAATGATTATTTCCAACACACGCCAAAAATCTCATTTTGGCCCAAAAACATAGTCTGTCATTTTTCCAGAAAATGATTCACACAAAACAAACCACTTATCGAACACTGTAGGCGGGAATCGCAGGTGGGACTCTACCACCGTCCCTACTTACCACCATCCCTACTGCGTGCACCATAGGCGGGAATCACAGGCGGGACACAACCACCATCCCTGCTTACCACCATCCCTATTGCGTACACCGTAGGCGAGAATCACAGGCGGGACTCTACCACCATCCCTACAGTTCATTTCCACACAATGAATACTTATCACACACAAGTAATACTTATCAGAGCACTGTAGGCGGGACTATACCACCATCCCTGCTTACCACCATCCCTATCGCGTGCACCGTAGGCGGGAATCACAGGCAGGACACAACCACCATCCCTAAAATCTATTAGTTCGAACGCATAAAATCTATTCGAACACTCCGTTCGTTCGAACATGATGAAATATGGACATTAGTTCGAATGAATATTTCATATTGTTCGAATGGACATCTCGGTTCGGACGGAGAAATATTCGTTCGAACATTATATAGAGACAAAATTGTTTAGTCTCAAAAAAATTATCCGTTTGAACGGTTTCGACTGGATCCGCCCAATTTCGTCTCTAAAAATGATTTTTTGAGACGAATTTTGATTTTCTTCTCCAAAATCTTTTTGAGACTATCTTTCCGAGACAAATTCAAGATGAAATTTTTTCATCTCCAAATATAATTTGGGACGAAAATTGTGTTTTTTGAGACAAAATGTTTTGTCTCAAAAAACACAATCTCTTGTAGTGACAGTGGGGCTCCATATAATATTATTTGAGTATATATCAGACACTATTAGATTCTTAATTTGCCTTTGAACTTTCCTCCTAATTTCTACTTTTTTTTTCTTTTAATAATTCACGTATATCTTAACAAATCATCATTCAGAATAGGGCCTCGAATCATGCATGTACATTATGCGTACATGATGTACCCCTAATAACCAAATGAAGATTGGTTAATTTGTCCCGTTATCTTTGTTTAGGATTTAGGTTTCAGAGCTTCATTTTATTTTATTGTCTTAACTTTTTTTCTCAATACTCTTTTAGATTTCAAAAAGGTTATGATCACGGCAAGCATATTTTCCCTTTACGACATTTGTTGCATTTGTGGTATCAGAATTCGATGAAGTACAACACATATATGCTGTAATTATTAAAACACACTTAAGAATTTAGGTGCTCTATTTTTGCATTCCTTTGGCATCATTATGTGCTGTAAATTTTGTAAAATCATCAATTTTTTGGGACGTAATTTAAATTTCGTCCCAAAAAATGACTCTTAGGGATGAAATTTTTTTCATCCCTAAATAATTTCATCCCAAAAGCTCAAATTTGTTGTAGTAATATGTCATCAAGATAATCTTCGAAAGAGATAAAATATAAGTGAAGGAGGACCTTCGGACGCTTTAATTGTTGGGAGAGTGACCGTACTAGGGCTGTCTAAGGAGCTCTCAGTATCTGTAGTGGATTCATAAAATAAGGCAATGGAAGGGACAATGGAAATATGAGAATGTGTGGAGTAGGAGGGCAAGAATGTGGAAAGGCTCATAAAGTGTCTATGTTCCCAAAACTCTACATGATGAGATGCTCATAGACGTTAGCTTTTGGGATCAGAGTAGCAATAACCTTTTGGGTTAGGCCATAACCAAGAAAGCAATACAACTGGGAACGAGGTTCGACTTTAGTTTGTTCGTGGGGAGGAAGAGTGACAAAATAGGCACAAACAAAGACTCGAAACAGGGAGTAATCAATAATTTTGTAGTGGAGAAGCTCAAATGAAGGTTTGTTGTTGAGTGTGGGCATGGGTAGTCTATGAATGGTGTATAGAACGGTAAGAGCAGCTTCACTCTAAAAGTTTTGTAGGAAGGAAGCGGAAAGTAAAAGCACTCTTACTGTGACAAAATAGCTCTCATACCATGTACAAAGGTATAGAAAATAGTATATTCAAATGTGTCTGTTCAATGTACAAAAGCCGTTTGTAGAAAACAACTTTGCAACAAACTACAGAAAACAATTCCATACCAAGTAGAAAACAGCTCAGCGACAAAAGCCATTTATTGCGGTACATATCAACCTAATAACAGAAGCTGCACATCCAGAAAATACCAAGCTGCACAATCCACATCAGCGGCTCTAGAAGATTCCGGAATTCTCTCTTTTTTGTATTTTATTGAATCTGTTGTAACAAACTAATATTCTCTATTCTGCTTTTTGCTCATCAAGCACTCACGACACCTGTGCCTATATAAGCAATGCATGGCTCCTGTAATCGCTATGCTTAATATACAGTTTATGAATATTCAGGAAAATGCTCTCTCTCTTTATTTTAACATGGTATCAGAGCTGCTAGACTAGCAGTCTCTCTAATCCTTCTTTTTTTTTTCTTTTTTGTTCTCTCTGCCCTTTATCATGGCAGCTACGAGCTCAACGCCTCCTCTCACTCCTCCTTCTTCCTTTTCTCATCTTGTCACTCCCAAACTTAATTCTGAAAATTACCTGTTGTGGAAAGTTCAAATTTCCCCTTATCTTAGAGGACAAGATATTTATTCTTATGTTGATGGTACACACCATTCTCCACGCAATATACTTTTTACTGAAGGAGATTCAACAACAAAGAAGCCCAATCCAGCTTTTCAATCCTGGCAAAGAACCGATCAATTCATTCTAGGTATACTTTTTTCTTCATTAATAAAGTCTCTTATTAGTCAAGTTATTTCTTCAAAAACGTCACGGGAACTGTGGGTTACTCTAGACTCTATGTTCAACTCTCATTCACATGCAAAAGAATTTTAAATCCGTTTTCAACTTACAAATCTGAACCGTGGTGATCAATCCATCTCTTAATTTTTCAGTAAAGTCAAATTACTTGTTGATACTCTTGCTGCCACAGGAACTTCCATCTCAGACAAAGAGTCTGTCACATATCTCCTAAATGGGTTAGGTCCTAGCTATGATAGCTTTGTGACCTCCATCACCACCAGAACAGATCCCATTACCTCTCATCAACTCTACCATCTTCTACTCCTTCGTAAGAGCCGTTTAAGCCATCCGTCACGCAGCTCTAGTCCCCAATCTCCATTTGAACCAACAACTAATTATAGCTCCAGTAACCAACGAGGCGGGGGTGCCTATCATGGAGGACGACAAGGTCGTTCACGAGGCAGGTCCCCTTCCAACAGAGGAAGATCTTATTCACATAACCAGTCCCATTTCTCTTCATCCAACCAACCAAACCATCCCATCTGCCAAGTCTGTAGTAAACCAGGTCATGTTGCCCTCCAATGACATTTTAGGTTCGACCATGCTTTCCAATATGACCCTCCCCGATCCTTCTCTGCCAACTACTCCTTTCCTTCGGCCATTCTCGACTCTACATGGTACCCAGACAGTGTAGCCACTCACCACATAACACATGACTTATCCTTCCTCAATCTCTTGTCCGAATCATATACTGGTACTGAACAACTGAGAGTTGGAAATGGAACTGGCCTTCAAATTGAAAATATCGGTGACTCTTCACTCTCACTCAACTCCTCTAATTTTGCATTACATAATCTTCTCCATGTGCCTTCAATAACCAAAAATCTTGTATCAGTTTTACAATTTTGTAGTGACAACTCTTGTTTTTTTGAATTTCTTGCAATGCATTTTTTGGTAAAGGACAATTGGACCAAGCAGCCCCTCATTAGCGGTCCAACTCGTAACGGTCTCTATTGCTTTCCACCACCTCTGCAACTGTCATCTCCGTCTGCACATCTGGGTGAAAAAGCCTCTTTGCACTGTTGGCATCAAAGGCTTGGACACCCGTCTCTCCAAACTGTCTCCAGCATTCTGCTCTCTTCCTGCTTGCTGTATTTCCCAAACACTTCGTTTGTTTGTCCTCACTGTCCTTTAGCTAAAATTCATCAGTTTCCTTTTCGTCGGGCTCCACACAATCTGGCTCATTGACTATGGTTTTTCAACTTCCAAAGGGGATCCCTCTCTGTTTGTGTTACACAAAAATGATCTCTGCATTTTTATTCTAGTATATGTTGATGACATGATCATCACATCATCTTCCTCAAGTGATGTTAAACGTTTAATTGTTTCTCTAGGACAGGCTTTTCCTGTGACTGATTTGGGACCCTTACCATATTTTCTTGGATTAGAACTTGACTATCTCTCAGATGGTCTCTTTATTTCACAAAGAAAATACATCTCTGACTTATTGAAGAAAGCCAATATGCTTGGTTCTCAACCAATTTCCTCCCCAATGTCTACTTCTACCAAGCTTTCTAAATTTGATGCACCCACCTTTGAAAATGCCACTTTATTCCGAAGCATAGTTGGCAGTTTACAGTATCTTTCCTTAACTCGACCTGATGTGTCATTTGCTGTTAATAAGGTCTATCAATTCATGCATGATCCTAAAAATACCGACTGGAGAGCAGTCAAAAGAATACTTCAATATCTAAAGTCTACTATTAATCATGGGTTATTTTTAGCAAAAAAATCTGGCTTAACTCTTCATGCATTCTCAGATGCTGACTGGGCAGGGTACCCTCATGATAGGAGATCTACAAGAGGATTTTGTATTTTTTTGGGCAATCACCTAATTTCTTGGAGTTCAAGGAAGCAACACACTCTTGCATGTTCTAGTATAGAGGCTGAGTATAAGTCTCTAGCCAATACCACTGCTGAACTCATATGGCTGCAAACATTGATCAAAGACCTTGGTTTCTCACTCTCACAACCATCTGTTCTATGGTGTGACAACTTGGGAGCTACATACTTGAGCTCAAATCCTATCTATCACTCCCATCACTCCCGCACCAAACATATGGATGTTGACTTTCACTTTGTGAGAGATAGAGTAGCTGCCAAAACTCTACAAGTTCAATTTTGCAGCAATAAAGATCAACTCGCTGATGTTTTCACAAAACCTTTAGTTGCTGATCGATTCTTCTCTCTCAAATCGAGCCTAAATGTGATTGACACCGCATTTGACTCGAGGGGGCGTATCAACCTAATAACAGAAGCTGCATATCCAGAAAATACCAAGCTACACAATCCACATTAGTAGCTCTAGAAGATTCCAGAATTCTCTCTTTTTTACATTTTATTGAATCTGTTGTAACAAACTAATATTCTCTATTCTGCTTTTTGCTCATCAAGCACTCACGGCACCCGTGCCTATATAAGCAGTGCATGGCTCCTGTAATCTCTATGCTTAATATATAGTTTATGAATATTCTGGAAAATGCTCTCTCTCTTTATTTTAACATGCGGCCATGCTCGAGTTCATTTACTAATATATATATTGCCTTTGGATTTGCAATTAACATTCAAATAAATTAATATTCTCTTCTAGAATATTAATATGATATTTTTAATTAAATTCTGATCTATATGATTAATACAGTTCGAATGGTAAATTACCATTTGTAATTTCACTCGAATCAAAACAAACCCATTCGAACGAAAACTACCCCATTCGAACGACAAAAGAGAAATACGGATGTTCGAACAAGAAATTATTTGTTCGAACAACAGTTATGTGCAAAACCCCGTTTGAATGGATATAATTTCTGAAAATAAAATTTCCTTTCGAACAGACATAGTTCGAACACAAGTCGTTTGAAAAATTTATTAGTTCGAACGCATAAAATCAATTCGAACACTCCGTTCGTTCGAACACGATCAAATATGGACATTAGTTTGAATGAATATTTCATATTGTTCGAATGGACATCTTGGTTCGGATTAAGAAATATTCCATTCAAACATTATATTGAGACGAAATCAGTTCGTCTAAAAAAAAATTATCCGTTCGAATGGTTTCAAATGGATCCGCCCAATTTCGTCTCTAAAAATGATTTTTTTAGACGAATTTTGATTTTCCTCTCTAAAAACATTTTGTGACGGTATTTTCGTGACAAATTTGAGACGAAATTTTTTCATCTCCAAATATAATTTGGGACGAAAATTGTGTTTTTTGAGACAAAATTTTTTGTCTCAAAAAACACAGTCTCTTGTAGTGATAGTAGGGCTCCATATAATATTATTTGAGTATATATCAGACACTATTAGATTCTTAATTTGCCTTTGAACTTTCCTCCTAATTTCTGCTTTTTTTTTCTTTTAATAATTCACATATATCTTAACAAATCATCGTTCATAATATGGCCTCGAATCATGCACGTACATTATGCGTACATGATGTACCCCCAATAACCAGATGAAGATTGGTTAATTTGTCCCGTTATCTTTGTTTAGGATTTAGGTTTCAGAGCGTCATTTTATTTTATTGTCTTTATTTTATTTCTGAATACTCTTTTAGATTTCAAAAGGGTTATGATCCCGGCAAGCATATTTTCCCTCTACGACATTTGTTGCATTTGTGGTATCAGAATTCGATGAAGTACAACACATATATGCTGTAATTATTAAAACACACTTAAGAATTTAGGTGCTCTATTTTTGCATTCCTACAGCATCATTATGTGATGTAAATTTGTTACAAATCCTGTTAAAGTCCTTGTGCATCATATTTGCACGATTTTCTTCAAACTGAATCTCTTCAAACCCTATACATAGAATATACATATATATATATATAAATATATGCCTAAACAAACAAGAAGCTATCCAGATAGTATTGGACCCGTCTAGAAAACATTGACCAGGAATAGTGTGCAATAAAATCGTGCACGCAGATGATCTACACTGATAGGTTATATTTAGCGCAACCTTATGCTATAAATCTCCCAACCACACCCACCTCTTAATATCCAAGAGTCAGCTAGCTATCAACCCTCTTTCTTTCTATCTTTCTTAACATCTCACCAACCCGTAAACTCCACTCAGACAAGAGAACGTCCTTTAATTGCATTCTTCATTGAAGCATGATGGCAATGTCAAGAGGAACTGTTATTTTCCTGATTTGCGTGTTTATGGTTTGTGGGCTTTGGGTTCGAGATACAAATGCACGCTCCCTCAGCAATGGAGCTGTACGAGGTGATGATATTCATGAAAACTGCAAAACGCATCCTGAGGCTGAGAGTTGCCATCAAAACCCAGCTAATAAATACACCAGAGGCTGCGAAAAAGAGACTAATTGCCGACCGCCACAATATGGTTAAGCTTACAATAAAAATATGATAAGCGTTCAAAAATATAATATATTAAGAAACGATTGCGATTCCATGCACTAATTAATTATTCGTTCTTCCATCTGGACAAAGTGTATGTATTGTCCCAATGTTTTATAGGATTTGTATAATTGTCAATTATATCTTTATATATAATAAAAAAAGTTTTACATATACATTGAAAAATCTTATTTAAAAGAACGTGATAAAAATAAAAGGAAAAAAACATTTTAGAAAAATGCAGCAACAAAAATTTCATCATTTTCTACTTTTGGATTTTTCTCGAGGGTCAAATGCAAAGCACATGTGCAAAACGATACCCAATAGTACGTATTGCAAAAGTGTTTAAGTCGGTACAAAACTTCATATTCAAGTTTGTCTATTCAATGTACATGGAATGCTTAATTATAGTTGAATAGGCATGTGGTAATTAAGGAAATACAACAATGAGATAAATACAAATAGAATCAAGGCTTAAAGGCAAATTGTTATGTCGAGTGAATATTCTATAATATGGTAATATTATAGGATAGACCAAATCATGAAACTATTATGAGATATACTAGGAAATAATTCTAAATATACTTATATTCTTCCACAAACTCGAGTTGGCAAAATCAAATGGAGTTGGAAACAAGATTACCGAGCCAACCAGGTGGATAAGATTTTGTGCATATTTTGGCAAGATTATCTTCGGACGAGACAAAATATAAGTGAAGGAGGACCTTCAGATGCTTTAATTGTTGGGAGGGTAACCGTACCAGGGCTATTGTAACACCCCACTTAATTAACTCTTGATTAACCCTTAAGTATTCTAGATTAGGCTTTTATTTTTTTGGTTAGATTAGCATTAATGTTGGTACTTAGTATTAATGAGCTAAGGATTAGAGAGACCAGTCCGTTAGTAATTTTGGTGAGGCTTTTTAGGACCCAAGTGCATTCATGGGCCTAGCCCAAGAAAAACCTTGAACCAAGCCCTTAGGAAATGAAGACTAGTCTTGGCCCAAGTATAGGAAAGCATAAGGCCTTTGGTGCATATTGGACCCTTGGCCCTTTTCAAGCCCATATGGCCCAAAGCCATATTTGGACTCATTTTACCATTCATAGACCAAAGGTCCAATAGACCATACCATTAGTTTCCTTAAACCCAAATCACATTCAAAGTACCCAAAATAAGTTTTTGAAAATTGGCTAAGGCCATTAACCATCATACTTGAGGTTAGTGCACTTTAAGCTATGCTTTGAAGCTTAATCTTTTCTTAAACTTTTTAACTCAAATTTTCTTGAATTAATACTCCCTTAAACCATGATTAGACCATGTTAATACCCTAACTAAACCATTCCACATGTCATTAAGAAAAATGTAATAACAAGCCCAAACCATGCTTGAATCAGTTTTGTGCATTGCCCTTTGTAATGCTTGGCTGTTTTATCCTTGGGCCCAACATTTATGTGGTTTGTCCTCAGTGGTAATATGGTCCTTAAATACCTTATGAGACTCTCCCAAACTCAGTTTGAGTCTTGGACGAAATTGGTTGCATCAACCAAGTCAAGAACCAAACCAGGTGCACCTTGGTCTAGTTTGTGTAAGAACCATTTGGATTGAATTTGAACCAGCCTACTGCCACAGTTTGCACCCACTTCATGCCACCTCCTTCTCCACCCAATCACCAAGAAGTCCCATGACCATCATGAAGGATTTTGACTCATTTTTGCTGCCCAAAAAGATCCAAAATCAAACTGATTTTCTGCCACCACAAAACCACCTTCATCCACCTGTTTTCAAGGGTGGTTTGAGGGATCTTCTACAATCCAAATGATGCCCCACGACCTGGAGTCATGTACAGGACCCTTCCAGCTATTGTGGAGAGGAAATGATGGTAGTTTAGGGCACTATTTCATTCTGCACAAGTGACCTAAGCTCATGCAAGCAAATCTGAAAATTTTCCATATTTGAGCACCTCCCACTTCAACCAATCACCAAGCGCCCAAGCCAACGTCCCTCACCCATGGCCACCTATAAATACTTCCCTCCCCTTCTCATTTTACCCACATCACAGCTCCAAGTATCATCTTGAGTCTTGAAAGCATTTCACCCTCTTAGAGATCAAAAGAGTGCAAACCGAGTGAGTTTTTTGTGTAAGGCAACCTAGAGTACTTGGAAGGCCACAAAATTTATAAGTTTTCTTCCTTTTGATCTTAGCTAGCATGTTAAGCTTTGTTTCCAAGTGTTGGTACAAAATTTGGTTGAGTTTTGAGAAGGTTATGATGCCTAATGCAAAACTGGGTCAATTAAAGGAAGGTTTGAATGATTGAATGTTTTTAATTTGAAATTTAGCTATGGCAAGTCCTAAGCATGATTTGATATGATTTATCACTATCCTAACATGATTATGGAAGGTTAAATTTGTGATTAGAAGCATGTCATGATAGGTTTTAAATCTATCTTGTTTTGATCATCAAGCATGAATCGGTTTTAAGCATATTGGTGATTAAGGATTTCTTAGCTTTGATTAAGTGTTGGGATGAACTTGATTACTCAAGGATTAGGCTTCATAATTTTTCTAAAGATGTTAGTGATCATTAATGATTAAAGAAAATCTCATATGCATGCACTCATAGGGATGAATAGTTGAAAATACACATAGGCATCAACTAGGATGCATGCCACGAGTTGGGACTAAGTGGAAAAGTTTCACTATGAATTTTGAAAATCTAAGGGCATAGATGGTTTTAGAATGCCAAAAATGTGAAGTCCATGAAATTTGTTTAAATTTGGAGTTCGTTTGTAATTAGTGAAAATTTAGGGCGACAAATTTTGAAAGTCTAAGGGTATTTTGTAAATACTTAAATTTTTTAAGCCTTTGGTTTTGAACCTATTCATAAAAGTATTAACCCAAACTTAGTATACACACGATTTACGCAGCTACGACACTAATTTTGAATTTCCCTAGAAGCTTGTAAGTTGGCCTCTAACTTACACCTTGATAAATTTCTTATGAATTATTGTTAAATACTTCATTTATTCTTCAATTATCATTTTGAACATAAATTATCATGTTATATGACACATTGAGTGCATACTTACATAACATATGACATTTTCACCATTTTTGGCATATTACATTTATAAATGTCATTTTTGCATGAAATTTACTATATATGTACATGTCATGAAAAATATTTTTTTAAAGCATAGCATGAAAATCATTTTGCCACGACCCAAAGGTTGGGATGGGGAATGATATGACTTTGTATATAAGTCTATGCTACTTTGGTATTTCGAATATGATGATTATCTAATGAAGTTGGGATGTTTTAGCTATTCAGGCATATTTTTCGCCTTAACCTTTTATTTCCACTGTAATTATTGCACACTGCTAGTTGCATACTAGGATGCATTGCATATTAACTGTCATGAACTGGGATATGTAACCTTCTGTTGCTTGTCCTGAAGCTCTAAGGCTCCGTTTCATCCCAAGTGAGGATTGGAGGCGTCACGGCAGTGGTATCAGAGCAACTCATCTCTGGGTAAACCCACATGTCCATAGGAACCTTATGCCAAAATATAGGTTTGAATCATTAGTCTTGCATAGGCTTGAATCTTGCAGTTGGAGCTCGATCTGATACGCATATATCGCAGGAGTCGGAAGGATTAAGACGAGACGACATGTGGTAGACAAGAGAGGAACGTTGATGGATCTAACATCCACATAGATCAGGATCGTTGTTTTGATGGAGGACGTGAGTTGGCAATGGAGCTCTCCATATCTGCAGAGGATTCATAAATTAAGGCAATGGAGGGGACAATGGAATTTGGAGAATGTGTGGAGGAGGAGGGCAAAATGTGGAAAGGCTCGTAAAATGTCTATGTTCCCAAAACTCTACATGATGGGATACTCGCAAACGTTGGGATATTAATTTTACGCATAAGATAGTGGTAGTTGAGATAAGCAATACTTTGCTATTTTTAATTTTTAATTTTTGTTTTTCTTATATTCTTAGTACTGTCTCTTCATATCTATGACAGATTGGGCAAAAAAAGGGTTTTCCACTACTTTCCATGTACAAAGATTTCTCCTTAATTGTCTGTAGGATATTATTTCCTACTTTCCAAAGTAAAGCTTTCACCCCGCCATGAACCTTTAAGTGCCATAAATATTTCTAATTTCCATCACTTGAGTTGATGAGAACTCTGAAGCAAGTATTAATTCTAAGAATTCTACAAAGTGATCATCACTTCTGAGAAAAATTTGAACCAAGTATTAACCGATGATAGTTGGTTCAGGTTTTAGTCTTGTCATGTCGTTTAGGTATTAGGGTCATGTGTTTCTATGCTGTTAGAGATTTAATATCCTTATTAGTAGTCAATAAGGATGTAATTTGTTTCCGCAGTTGGCCACCATATAATATAATTTGAGTATATATCAAACACTATTAGATTCTTAATTTGCATTTGAACTTTCCTCATAAACTTAAGAATTTAAGTGCTCTATTTTTGCATTATGTGATGTAAATTTGTTACAAAACTTGTTAAAAACCTGCGCATCCACAATATACAGGTTCGAGATTTAGCTACAGAAAATACAATCACATTTGCACGATTTTCAAAGTTCCTCGCCATCAAACACGTTTATCTTCAAACTGAATGTCTTCAAACCCTATACATAGAATATACACACATATATATATATACTAGGTCGGAACAACGTGCAAAGCACGTTTGCCTAGTTCCGTGAAACATCAATATTTATAAAACATTAGTTTATAATATAACATAATCTAACACATATTTATAACATCGATAGTTTTAGCAAAGTTGTCTCTGATAAGTTTAACACAAAACCAAGAAAAATATCAGTTCAAAATATGAGTCCTTTGATATTTTTATTATGATGCATCATTTTGTGTCATCTTATACTGCATCAATAGAGATGATGTAGAAATTCTTGTGTTGTTGTTGGTTGAGTCGATTGGGGTTTACTAAAAGTTCAATCATCCATTCTTTCTGCGAAACTTCTGCTACAAGATTTTCTATATATGGCAGATGCTCCTGCAAAGGAAATTTTTAATAGGCTTTCATGATTAATAAAAATTTAAAGAACAGATATGCTGAAAATTAATATAAAGCTCAATGGGCTCATAGATAATGTAGTAAACATGTCAAAAATTATAAGATGGTCTTTTTTACTCACAACGATAAAGGCAATGGAAAACAAGAAAACATACATCACCAGTGTGATTCATAAGTTCAACTGCCGAACAACCGAATGCTTGCTCTACAACTTCACCAAACATAACAGCAGATAGTCTTCATGTACCATCGTCGAGTTCAACATATGCTCGACAACTATAAATTTGATGGAAATGTCATTTTAAGTTAGAATCAACAAAAGCTATACATTAAATCTATCACATAAATTATCAAACAAAACAAAAAATTTGAATGATACATACCGTGGTTAGGAAATGATTTGGTGTTTGCAATTGTAACAAAGAAAGTTATCATTATAATCATACCAGTTCCTTTATTGCAAACAATACATGACATGTAAAAAAATATCTGGCGCAAGTTAACCACAATTATTTTCGCCTTTATCCAAAATCTTGCTTTCTACGTTACATTAGAAACAATTTTTTAGGTAAATTGATTGTATAAATATTTGAATTTGTTACAAAGAATATGATTTTACCTGCATGGGTTGTAAACTTTTGATGAACTCAGCAACATCACAATTCTTGATTATTTCCCCAATACAAACAGAAGATAGAGATGTTGACGGGTATGTCAAGCATTTTGCAATAATACTCTCAAGTAATAAGTCATTAATCACAGCCCTTAAAATTCATTAAAAAAAATGCAACATATGAAATAAAAATATGGAGATCTCAATATTCAAGAGGCATGAAAAAAATAATGACTTATTTGTGATAATTACCACTCTTGCAATGAAGTTACCGCAGGAAGAATAGGATTGATCACAAATTTACTTTTTGGACGCGATGAAAGAGACAATCCTTCATTGGAAATAGAGATCATAATTAATGCAAGCATATACAATATAAAAGAAAATATAATATTTTTAATTATTAAAAATATCATTATAAGAATCAACTCTTATTCTTGTTCCAAGTATAACTGGCTTTGTCCTTATTATTTCCAAGATTTTTTTTGCATTCATCTTGCACAAATTGACCCCACATAGTTAAACATATGGGGTTTAAGCTACAAAATTGGAATAAAAAAAGAAACAGAATATGTAAGAAATAAAGAATGAAAGATAATTCTAAAAGAGTGACCTACCCCAAAAAATATTTTTACCTTTGATCAATGACATAGATTTCTTGAATAGATGTCGGTCCATACACTAAAGTTATTTCTTTACATGGCTTGATGTGGATTGCAACAGCCAAAACATCTAAGAAATAAGATTTAAATTTTTAATATATTGATAATCAAATATTCTAAAATAAAGAGTCAATTACCTATTTCTACAATTGAGTTTTTGTAAGCGTCTAATTCGTTGAACGGAATGAGTTGGTACTTTGGTGGCTCCAATTGTTCTTCATCCTTCGGAACTTCCTCAATTATCATTCTAGAATTTAGGATCCATTGGAATTCATATTTTTCAATTCTATACTTTGGATCCAGCGGCTTCACATATGCATTACTGATGTAATATGACCAGAAAATATGTAAAGTATCATCTCGTGAGTCAATATCTTTATCAAACATTGTCGCTTGCACTCGACAGGTGAGTCTCTTGTTTCCAGGCGTGCTCTCAATATACACATTAAGGTGGATGATGTAGAGCAACAGAGAGAGAACATTTTCCATACTAGATGCCATGTCAACAATAAGGTATGTAGTATGATCATTGATGGGGGGAGTTGTACTAATGTGGCTAGTACTACTTTGGTTGAGAAATTGAATTTACCAACCTTAAAACACTTTAGACCATACAAATTGCAGTGGTTGAATGATTGTGGGGAGGTTAGGGTGGACAAACAAGTGTTAGTTACTTTTTCTATTGGGAAGTATCAGGATGAGGTGCTTTGTGATGTTGTGCCTATGCATGCTGGCCATATTTTATTGGGGAGATCGTGGCAGTATGATAGAAGAGTGACACATGACGGGTTCAAGAACATGTACAACTTTGAAAAGGAGGGCAAATCAATCAAGTTTGCTCCTTTAACTCCAAGCCAGGTCTATGAGGACCAACTGAAATTGAAAAGTGATGTTGCTTAAAAAAGAAAGAGTGAAAATGTGAGTGATCAAAAGAGAAAGAGTGAAAATGAGAGTGATTAGAAAAAAAAAGAGTGAAAAAGTGATTGAGCAAAAAAGAAAGAGTGAGAGTGAAAAAGAAAGTAGAGATGTGGCTGAGAGTAAAGAAAAAAGAGTGGAGTCACGAGTGAAAAAAGAAAGAGAGTCTGCAGAGAGAAAAGGAAATGCAAAAGTGAGTTTCTATGCAAGAGAGAGTGAGGTTAAGAGGGCTTTCTTCACAGATCACCCTATGATTTTTCTTGTCTATAAAGAGTCTTATCTTACTCTTGATGATACTAACCAGTCTCATCCTAGTTTGGCTGTTTCTTTGTTGTAAGAGTTTGAGGATGTATTCCCGGAGGAGATGCCAACTGAGTTGCCACCCATTAGAGGCATTGAGCACCAGATTGATTTTGTGCCCAGAGCTGCTATTCCAAACCGACCAGCCTATAGGAGTAATTCAGAGGAGACAAAGGAGCTTCATAGGCAAGTTGAGGATTTGATGAATAAGGGGTACGTGAGGGAGAGCATGAGCCCTTGTGCAATACCAGTGCTACTAGTGCCAAAGAAGGATTGGACATGAAGGATGTGCGTTGATTGCAGGGCGGTCAACAATATCATGGTAAAGTATCGTCATCCCATTCCTAGATTGGATGATATGCTTGATGATTGTATGGCTCATGTATTTTCAGTAAAATTGATCTTAAAAGTGGGTACCATCAAATTAGAATGAAAGAGGGTGATGAATAGAAAACTGCTTTTAAGACTAAGTATGAGGTTTATGAATGGTTGGTTATGCCATTTGAACTTACAAATGCACCCAGTACTTTCATGAGATTGATGAACCATGTCCTACATGCATGCATAGGCAAGTTTGTGGTTGTGTACTTTGATGATATCTTAGTGTACAGCAAGCACTTAAATGAACATATTGAGCATTTGAGATATGTGTTTGATGTGAGAAGTTGTATGCTAATTTCAAGAAATGTGCATTTTGCATGGAAAAAGTTGTTTTTCTTGGTTATCTTGTTAGTACAAAAGGTATTGAGGTGGATGAAGAGAAAGTCAAGGCCATCAAGAAGTGGCCAACGCCAAAAAGCATCATTGAGGTAAGAAGCTTTCATGGCTTAGCTTACTTTTATCGGCATTTTGTTAAAGACTTTAGCACTATTGCTACACCACTTACCGAGGTAATTAAAAAGAATGTTGGGTTTCATTGGGGGGCTAATCAAGAGAATGTTTTTGCCACTATTAAAGAAAGGTTGTACTCTGCACCTATGCTAGCATTACCTGATTTTAACAAATCTTTTGAGATTGAATGTGATGCCTCAGGAATAGGGATTGGTGCCGTTCTGATTCAGGATAGGCGGCCCATAGCGTCCTTCAGTGAGAAGCTAAGTGGGGCATCCCTGAAATACCCTACTTATGATAAAGAGCTTTATGCTCTTGTTCATGCATTAAAGACTTGGCAGCACTACCTATGGCCAAGGGAATTTGTGATCCACACCGATCATGAATCATTAAAGCATCTCAACGGTCAAGGTAAGTTAAATAAAATACATGTTAGATGGATGAAATACATTGAGACATTTCCCTATGTCATCCGTTACAAGCAAGGTAAGGAGAACATTAATGCTGATGCCCTATCCCGAAGGAGTAGCTTAGATGGACAAAAGAAGACGGAGTTGGTGAAGTCACTTCATGAGAGGGTACGACTGGGCTCTTACTAGCTTCATCTCAAGTGGATTGCACCAATCCATGCATTACTTCCTTGATCTTCTTGGCCCTTGATCTTGTAATTGGCCCATTTGGAACTTGCAAAGGATTTTTAAGAGTAGGCCCACCTTGGTTCCCATCACTTCACATATGCATTACTGATGTAATATGACCAGTACATATTTTTATCAAACATTGTCGCTTGCACTCGATTTCTCAGTACAGTATAAGAAATTGAAACGAACAAAAAATTGTTATGAATAATTGAGCATACTAATTTTGTTTAATTTTAAATTGTTTTTGGGTTTTAAAAAAATAAAAATTTTTAAATGTGTTACAAGAAGAGAACTAAATGAATGTAACATCATCAACATTTATATAATATGAAAAGATTTAAAAAAATAAAACATAAAAAAACCCAACAAATCAGTAGTAAAAAAATAAATAAACAAAGTTTAATAAATAGGATGCAAAAATAACAAAATCCTTTACAAGTTTTTTGTACATGAAAAAAAATAAAAGACAATAGATAGAAATAAATACTATACCTATGGATCATCAATGTTAGGTTTTGGTACTTTACTGGTGAGCATTGCCTGTTCGTTTGGGTGACTTGTCTGCCACGATCATTTTTATTTTCCAATTCCTTGTATTTGGAGTGATATCTTTTATCGTTGTATAAACCGTCCTCATCTTTAAAGCTGTTCATATACAAAGATATTAAACATGTAAGTATAATAAACCCAATACTAAATTTAAAAAGAAAATTGCAAAGAAAATTAAAGAACACAATAAATATTTCAAGAACACAATATTAAACATACAGAAAAGAGAATTCTATTAAATTTGTAATTTTGTTTAAAGTAGTTAAACTCAAATTATACAATTGAATAATTATCCATATAATATTAATCTGAACAAGTTAATCTTAATAATTTTGTATACACAATATTTTTTGTGCAGTTCATTTCTGATCGTTCAGTCGACACTAACCGTATTAAAACCCTTATTGTAGATGCAGTCTTAGCCCTTGATAAACATATAATTGACCATGTGAGAAAACAGGTTAAGGTAAATATATCCCAACAAAATCCAACGTTTGCCCTTGTGACTTATTTATAGTCATTGCAAAACTTAATCTGATAGGGAACTGGGTTCGTTAGAATGTGAAACCACTATTTTCATCAACATTTCGTAAGAATGGGATCCATGGAATAAAGACTCTTTTTCCTGCTATGGTGTCCAACTGCGATTTCTGCATTAATGACATTTCGATCAACAGCTCGACAAATTAGGCGTGTTTCGTTGCATAGTCATTCTGAAGGATTAATGTTTCTAAGCAGCATGATGAGACAGTTTATCTTCAGTAACAATTCATGAGGAGGAAGTCTATTTGGGGTTAGAGTATTCAAAAAATCCTCCATAATTGATTGTTCAGATGCATTTATTGCTTCATCAAAGCCCTAGATTAGCGATGCATTTATTTCATCAACATAACTGTTCTTTGGTGTTAATATGGCCCGATTCATCATAACTGAAATATTTATTGAATATTCATGAATATCATGGAAAACAACATATATTAAATGATCCAAAGAAGTACAGTTATCTTCATACAAAACAAGCATGCCATCAGGAATTTTTATAGTTTCATCAACTATGATTGGTGGCATTCCGTTGCCTAATTCTAACACATATTCTAAAAAAATTGGATCCAATCTTGCTCGCTTATTTTCAGTTAAATGAAACTTGATGAATGTAGGTCACAAATAGGAAGAAACCAAACTAGTGTTGATTTGTTCTTGTCTTCTTCCTTTACGAACCACAGGTAAAACCTGGCGAAAATGTCCACCAAAAACAACTTTTTCCATCGAATTATAACTCTGAATCATTAATGTCTCGTAGCATTTTATCTAATACTTCAATGTGTTGTTTTCTTCACATAGGGGACTCATCCCATATAATTAACTTTGTTATACGCAATAGCTTTGCAAGGGTACTTTGTTTACTGGCACAACACATGCTATGTTCATCAGTATCCAATGGAATCTTAAAGCATGAGTGTGTTGTTCGACCTCCAGGAAGAATAGATGCAGCAACACCAGATGAAGTAGTTCAAGAGCCACTAATTTTCTTGATCTTATTGCTGCAAGAAGTGCCTTGTACAGAAATGTCTTCCCTGTCCCACCAGTGTAACACCCCATATTTTAGTGTATTTTTATTGAAAGATTATTTTTAATAATTCAAAAATTTATTCTCTTATTTTAAAATTGTCGGATTTTTAGTGGGTTTATTTTTATGATTTTTAATTTGTGAAAATTAAATTTGATATGTTTCCTTAATATTAATTACTGTTATGCATTTAAATTTCTCTTTATTTTAAATTAATTTATTGTTGAATTTAATTATTTTATTTTCATTTTGTCATTATGTTTAAATTATTTTAATTGACTTGTTGTTTTAAAATATTTTTCGTTGGATCATTTTTGTGACCCAAGATGTGAGGATTAGACCTCATTTCTTTCCCTCCATTTTTCCTTTTCCTTTTCTTTTCTCCTTCTCTTTTGTTTCTTCTTCATTTTCTTTTTTCTCCTCTCTCTCTCTCGCGCGCGAAGGCCTCTCCTCCCTTTCTCCCCGTGCTTTGCTTCTCCTCCACCCAGCCATCGCCACGCGCTGCCGTGTACCTCACCGCCCAGCCCACAACCTTCCCCACCCTCCAGCGACCACCCCCCTCAAATCTCAGCCTTGCTCGAGCCACCGTTTGTCCCCACACTCAACGCGAAGCCGCGGCCTTCCTTGTGCTCCAGCGCCGCTGTCGCACCACCTCCGGCCACCATTTCTTCATCACTTCATCCTCAACCTCCTAGCAACCCAATGCACCCATCCTTAGCCCCGATCTACCACCGGTGAAGCCCATCTATCTCCATCTTCGATTTGGGCATTTTGGTCTTCAACCGCCCTCTACGCTTCCACCCATGGCCAACCACCACCACCACTAGCTTCACCGACATCCCTAAGCTCTACCCTATCAATTTCGGGTCTTGGTTTGTCCCCATTCAAAAGTGGATTTTTGAGACCCACGGCCACAATGCATTTTGCACTGTTCTGTAGCTGTGTTGCCACTTCTTGCAGCTTCGTGATCCTTGGGAAATTATTATTATAGCATTGTAGATATTTTTTCAAAGAACTATCGTGATTTAAATATATTTTTACACTGACTCATTTATTGTGATCTGGTTGGTTATGTCGGACTGAGTCCCAAGAGTACGAGGATCCTATGGATTGGAGGACGAAGTTGTTTGTGTGTTTGGTTTGTGTTGAGAGATGTTGGTTGTTAGTTAAGGCGTCGTTTCATGTACATGGCATATTTGCACGCATGATCATGTTTGTAAAAGAAACTGGGTTTTCGTGTAATTGCATTCATGTTCATGTATTTATTGAAAATTGGGTTTTCATGTGTTAAATAATTTTTGGGTGTGTGTGTATCATGACCCCAAGCCGAGATGGGGCATTATCTCGGTGGAGCTCCTCTGATCACTCGGGAGCGGAATATACTGAGTGACGTCCCCTAGGTTATTGCTAGGCTACAACGGGATCGGACGAGATGGTCTCGTGCTGACTCCGTGACCCCTCTGTTGGCAGGGCCTAGAGGATGCCTGGCCATGAATGCGTTGGGCGCGGAACTGGGGCATCGCTACGAAGCCAGGACATGCGGATGGTTTCTAAGGAAGATCATGGTGCATATGGTAAATGGATTAATGCGGCTAATTTTCTGGGAAATAGCATGTTGAATAAAAGGATTTTTAATGTGATCCATTTTCTGGGAAAATAATGTTTTCTTGATTTGGGTCATTTTCTAGGAAAATGACGGATTATTATTTCTGCACTAAAATGAATTTTGGAGTGTGTTGGAAAATATCTTTTTTCGGGGAAAAATAATATTTTGGTCTGACGCATATTTCTTCATGTGCATGCATGTTTGGTTGCATTGATATGTTTTTATCTCGTGGTTATTTGGTTTATAGTTACCTGCGGTACCGTTTTATGGTAACACAGATTTGATGCAGGTGATGATGACGAGCTTAGGTTTTGGCTCCGTTGGAGGAGTAACCTGGGGTTGCTCTCGTGTGTCGAGATTCGTTTTATTGCTTGTTTATGTATTTGCCTTTGTAATATATTTTGGGATGACTGTATAAACCTTTTAAAGGTAATTTGTTTTGAATATTGTATTTAAATTTCTGGTACTTAGTTGACTTATTTATTAACCCTGTGATTTTTATTGTGCACTTTTGCATGTTGCACACACTTGAGCACATTTCGTGGGATGCGTGACCGTGTTGTCATCATCCCGACCGTCACGATTTCCGTGTTTCCGTACATGAGAGTCGGGGCGTCACAACCAGGGCCATCAACAAAGAATGTAGCAGCTCTATTTGAAAAAACATTTCCCAAAACTTTATTATAAACATGTCGTTATTCACTATTAAGGGATTCTAAAGCAGCAATATCTTCTTCTGGAATTTAAACAGCCAATTCATCATCATCAATTTCCTTAGATTCGAATTGGTCTTCATCAAAACAAATATTGTCATCAAGAAGATGGAACGAATTAATATCTTTTCCCATTGATTCAAGTGTAAAAGAGATTGAGCGTAAAACTTGCATTTTTACATTGAACATAGAATCTTCAGTTGACCTAAAATCAACCCACATATCTTGCTCAAAACATTCCCAAAGCTCTCTAGAATTGGCTGGATTACAATAAACCAATATAATTGCAAAAAGCCTCCTCAAACTGGATGGCATTTGATATAGAGATGCTTCATGTAAACAATCTTCTAAGCCGCTGTCTCTCTCTAGCAAACCACGCATAGTTGCTGCTTCATGAAATGTTGGAGACACAACACCTTCAACTGTCCTAAGATCTTCAAATGACAAAGGTCCTCTTACATGATTTAGCAATATCCGTAGATAATACCTCTCACCTTCAAATGGATTTGCTGTAACAATTCGACCTATAACAGTTTTATTTTTCTCATAAGTCCACTCTTTGTATTGTTGGTTCCAGACATAGAATTCTGGAAATTCTTTATACAACAACGTCCTGGAATTCTCATCTATTCGGTTTAATGTAAAGAATTCTGTTAACATCGATTTTGCAGACCGATAAGAGTTGAGAACATTGATTAAGTCTTCATTTGCTCGAAAAGTTACTTGGTGTTGATCCTCAAGATGTAAATGTAAGCTATACACTGCTGGATACATTTCATTAACAATGAGCCATATATTCTCCACATAGCTTCAGGCTGAGCAATACATCGAGCCGATTGGAATTGTTGGATTTCATCAATTTGTTGATTGTTTTGTTCAGAAACTAAATTGAAAGCAACATGATCATGCCCTTGTAAATGTACTTATATAAATACATGACTGCTTTTACAATAGAACAAATCTCGACGTTAATGTGACAGTCAAATGTTGCAAGCAAATACAGATTATATGGAACGACCCAACGATTATCCAAATTATGACCTCTCACATTGACAGTTATTCCATTGTCAGAACGCCTATATATTGGGAAGCAGTCATTTCCAACAGTCATACGTGATGCAAAATTTTTTGGATAATGGTTTTTGCAATAACCATTTTTTTCATGCAAACATTTGTTGGATTCAACACCCCACATGGTCCATGCATGATATGCTTGACAACAACGTTATATAAGTACAAATTCATATTTTTATCAAGTATTTATGCCGATACAATCTCATCAAAGATTCAGGTGCATAGAGTTTCCAATCCCTCTGTAATATAATTAAAAAATGAGCATGTGGAAGCCCTCTTTTTTGGTGCTCAATAACATAAACAGATGCTGAGACTTTTCCAAATATCTGCTGTTTGAATAATCGATTCTTTAATTCTTCTAATTTTGCATGAAAGACCCGAGCAACCAAATCAGGCCGATTTTGACTTTCCTCGTGAAGGCGTAATTCATTTGAAATTTCTTGCCAGTTTGGATTGTATGTCATTGTTAATAAAATGTCTGGTTTACCAAACGCTGAACTAAAGTTATTGCTTCCATATATCTTTTTCGCATGTCTCTTGGACCTCCAATAAACGATGAAGGCAAAATGATTCGTTTTCCAACATTCGAAGCATTAGTTTCCCCAAGTGTAATGGTATCAACAATATCTTAATATAACTCAGATCGAATATGTTGTTGTTTGGTACGAAAATAATCTAATCTTGACGTCTCGATCTTAACATACATATCAACAACAAATTGTTGCAATAGACGACCAGACAACAACAAAATTGATCTGACGTTCTCTCTGATTTGTAATTTGTATGAATAATATTCACAGCACAAAATAATGAGATCTTTCATTTTTCTGTTTAATGCTACAAAAGTTGAAGAAGAATAAAAAATTACAAAATTGGATGTCTACAAACTAAGTACAAAATGGGAAGATTAAGATATATACTTCACATCTTTGTTCTCTTCTAAGTAACTCTTCTGCTGACATTGATTGGTGAGGATCTATTGATTGGGTTGTTTCATCATGTATTAATATGCTTCCTCTGTTGACCCTTCGAATTCCTTGATGCCAACTAATATCCCCAAAAGGAAATAACAGCGGATACTGAAGTGAATCATAGCAGCCAAAATAATACTGAACTATATGACTTCCACCAGAAAGACACAAATGTCCCGTCCTCCCAACTGATTTGCATCTTCATTTTCAACCCATATTGCTGCAACTTGTGAAGATGTCGGGGCATTGAATACACGCTGATCTAGGCCAGCATCTGATCTTATATGGATTACTTGATTTTCCAAATTTGGCAAATCACCAAGAGACTGGAAAAACACAGAGTATGGATTGATGCAAAGAATATCGATGAGTTGAGCTATAATTGATGGATTCATTCTGCCTGAATCAGAAATGCGATTTTCCAATTCGTGTTCAGTATCATAGAAATACAATTAGAGATAAGAAGGACGGCCATTTAAAGGCACTAAATCATTGATATAGTGATAGATCTGTCCCTGAGTTTGGAATGTATAAATCCCTCTATTCCATCTGCAAAGATCTCTATTGAATTTAACTCCAGAAGATATAAACGCAAAGATATTATTATAAGTCTGAATATAGGTCTTAAAATGCACGACTTCATCTGTGTCAGAGGTTAAAAAGATCATAA
>NC_054597.1:22118315-22130815 GCF_004785595.1 Juglans microcarpa x Juglans regia | reverse complement strand
GCTTACCTGTTGTGGGTGATCCCAAATTGCTTGTACATAATTTATGGGAGGGTTTGGGATGGAACCTAGAGGTGGCTCGGCAACTGGTTGATGAACAAATGGTGCAAAAAATAATTTATTCAAACGTGCGGGTTAGGGAGGGAGGGACGTACTAGTTTGGCAGCATACGATGGATGGGATTTTTACTACTAAATCGGCTAGGCAACTTATTCGATCTCATGGGAGTATGTGTCTTTGGAAGAAATGGTTATGACAGGATCATGTTCCAAAGAAGATGTCATCTTTGTGTTGGCGAGCACGTCAAAACGTTGTTCTGGTTGATGATGTTATTCAACAGCTTGGTATCCTAGTTATTTCTAAGTGCCATTGCTACGTTTCTAATAAGGTTGAGACCTTGGATCATATTCTTTGCGATGGTGAGGGACCAAGGAAGGTTTGGGATTTTTTTGCGGCAATATTGCTATTCATTTACCAAATACTCGAGTATGGACGGATGTTGTAAATGTTTGGTGGTGTCGTGCTTCTTTATCCTCGCAGGTTGGCTCAGTGTTATTATTCCCATTCTCATTTCATGGGCCCTTGGAAAGCTAGATGTGCAGCGCATATGGTGGATGTAATGTACGACTGGAAGAGCATCATTCGAATGGTCAAATGTTTTATTTTGGATATTTCAAGATGCTTGAGATCTTTCAAATCAGTGGGTGAGCATGACTTGAGAATACTGAGAGATTTAAATTGCCTAGTAGTACCCATTGTAGTAAGGACGCCGACGTTAGTTGCTTGGACTCCACCAACAAGGGGGTTCGCAAAACTCAATGTAGACGGCTGCTCACTTGGCAATCCCGAGATGGCTGGTGGGGGGGGGGGGGGGGGGGGGGGGGGGTTATTTGTAATGTGCAGGGGAGGGTTCTTGGGAGTTTTTCCCATTGCTATGGCTAGACAACAAATACCATTGCTAAATGTAGAGCTTTTGTGAATGGCCTTCATCTTTGCCAACAGTTGGGACTTAGAGATGTGTTGGTTGAGTCGGACTCTAGTGTTGTGGTGGGTTGGTTTATCACAAGGACGTGTAAATATTGGTATATGTGGAATTTTTGAGAGGAAGCACAATCTATTATTTATTCTCTAAATGTTCATTTTAAACATGTGTTTAGGGAACCTAATATTGTAGCTGTTTTTTTTATCAAAACATGGGGTGAGTGGCGTCACTTAGGATTTTGTTGGAGAGCAGTTTGGTCCGGAGAGACTTAAGGGTCTTATACGTACAGATAGAATGGGTTTACCTTATGTTAGACGTTATGAGACTTCAAATGGTTGTTGGGACTTTTTTGGAAGACTTTATTGGTCTGAGGTGTCTTTAAGTGATGTAATTATGACGATTCCTGCACCTGAGTGAGAATTTTTTAATAATATGTAATGGGAAATGGACAAAGGGATTAAAATAAGAGTTTTTTAAAAAAAATAATAAAATAATAAAATAATAAAAATAAAAATAAAAATAAAAATAAAAACTGAAATGAAATGCGTGTAAAGTTAAAACTAGATAATTTTCTTGTTTAGGGTTAATTGTAAAACTAGTAACTAATTATGAGTTTTTTGAAATTAAGGTAATAATTTTACGAAAGTTGAAAATCTAAACCTAAATTTATAAAAACATGAAAACCCAATTACCTATTTTACAATTACCTATTTTGTTTATAACTGAAAGTTCCAAGTTCCAACTATCCTCTTTCTTAGTCAAAATCATTATAAAATTATGAAATACTATCCTCTTTCTTAAAAATAAAGATATATATGGTATCAAATATAGGAGGAAACTTGGCCAAGATAAAAGACGAGAGCTAGCGCATATAAGTGACTCACCGTGAAGATTGTTATGTTCTTCCACTGATCAAAGTAGCTACAAAAAAGTTTATGGTTTAACTTTTAACTATTAATAAGTAGAATTGTATTTCACTCTTCATCTGTGCCTGAACCTTCTGAGCTCAAGCCTCCTTTATTCACTGTACCATTGGCAGCAGGGCCTTTCATTTTAGTATCTTGTCCATCTGCCTCATCTTCACTGTACTCGCTCTCATAATCTTCATATTCCTCTTCTTCATTCTCTTCTTCTTCAATCCCTTCCTCCAAGATGGGTCCCTCTTCGGCAACGAGGCCACCTCGGGTGCCAGCTCTAGTCCGTTTCAAAATCTTCAGTTTCAAGTTAGTCCTTTTGTCACAGCCGATCCATGTATCACACAAGCAGTAACAAGTCAAATTGTAATTCCCCTCTGATGGGGCTTGGAACTTTCCCATCACCAATCTAGACCCAGCTTTCACCTTCTCAACTGCATCTCTTACAGCTACACTGGTCTCCCTTAAATTTGCTCCCGATCCCTCCATTGTCTCCTCAATTGATTTTGAAGAGGCAGTTATAGCCGCAGCTTCATCCATAAAACTAACCTTCTGGTAAAACCACACGTTATTTGAAACAGGGTCTGCAAGCAAAAACCAGAAGTTCTCTTCCTTGTGAAATGGGTAATAAGGGGCATGGGGAAGTGCACCTATCAGGCCGTTAACACGTTTGAGTGTTATCCAAGCATGGACCGTGACAATGTCACCCTCTTGTATACCCTCTTCACCTTCAGTCTCGCATGTAACTTCAATTGTTATAGTAGGCATCATTTCCAGCACCATCTCAACATCTAGTACAGAGTCAGGCGAGAATCCAGCTACCTGAGCAAGCAGCTCAGCACGTTCATGCAAACTCATGTCCTGAAGCTCCTGAAACGTTCTCACCTTCTGCAAATGAAGAATAAAAAGGCTTTAAAAATTATCCAAAGGTCAGGTAAATATGAACTGGATCTTTTTTCTCAGTGGTGGGGGTGCTGAGGAGGGTAGTTAATTTCCAATACTTATACATGGAATTTTTTTTTTTTTTTTTTTTTTATGCCAGGGAACCTCTCCAAGGGGCCCTTCGGACCCACCCCTTCAGAATAAACCCCGGTCCCGTGCACCGCACCCTCAGAAGTTTTTCTACACGGAACTGGTTAAATCGCTGACTTTTCACCAGGAGGTGTGGCCCAAAGGATTGTTTGCACCTGTTGAACCTTGGACCTTAAAGGGAGTGATACCTCAAGACCAAGGTCTTCCACCACTTGGGCCAACCCCTTGGGGTTTTAATACATGGATTTTAAATACATGATATAACAAATATATGCAAATACACAGAAGAAACCACAAAGGTAAGAAAGCAACCATCAAATATAAAAAAAAGTTGTTGTTCAGCCGTCAAAAACCTAGAAAGAGGCAAATTAACAAATCTATCCCAGTATGACACAAACCATAAGGAGATTTATCTGCATACTTTGCGGGCTATCTTTTTTATAACAGCTTCACTGAAATGCGGCAGCTGCAGAAAGGGTGCAATGCCTTCAGAAGACCCTCCAATTGCCTTCCTTGAGCTGAGCGGAACAGACTGCACCACAGGCAATATAACAAAAGGACACCAACAGTGAGCATGAACTGGAAAAGATAAGAATAATAGTGTTACCATCTCGTCTAAGCATATCTATAATTTTTCATAAGAACTTTTGCTTAGTTATTAACAGTTTGTTAGCACAATCACTACAAAACAAAAATACATATATCCACCCACAAAATAGCTTCTCCAGGAAATAAATAGATAAAAAACAAAAGGGAACTTGCTTTTATGGTTCTGAACCTGACTGGAAAGAACTTCACAGTTGAAAGACACGGCAATCGTGGACTACAAATGGGTCAAAAACACAGCATATGCAGGTCTGCTACAAACTTACCACAAAATTTCAACAGGTTCACTACTAGGAACTCAGAAAGTATCATATTGGAGTAATCTAAGAAAGTGAGGTTTAGGCCTCATTGGTTTTCACAACCATTCTCATATCATCTCATCTAATCATTATAACTATTTCAAATTTTCACAAAAAATAAAATAAACAATTCAACTTTTTCAAATCCCAAAACAAAAATAATATTAAAAAAATATATTCTAACAATATTTTATTCAACTTTTAACTTTTATCTCAACTAATCTCATCTCATCTGCGAAAACAAACAAGCCCTTACACTAGAGGGAAAATGCACGTTTACATAGAGAGAGAGAGAGAGAGAGAGAGAGAGAGAGAGAGAACTTGTTTAAACATAAAAGTGAACAACTTGCATTTTTTTAAGACCAGCATTATCTGTTAGCTACTTGCTTCTACATTATACGGAAAAACTAAGTCACTACTAGTCCCCGCCCATTCAAAAGTTTCATAAAGCTTCGGTCATAAAGATTGAAAATGTTGTTTACTGATCAAAAAAAAAAAAAAAAAGATTGAAAATGTTCTCACTTCTCAGCACACATCTCACGTAACACACTGAACTTTTAAGGTTTCTATTTTAAGAAAATTTGGGTTTCTATTTTTAGAAAGTAAATTAGGATTAGATTTGAAATTGGGCCTTTGAGCCCGTGTCCATAGATCAGGCTCATTTTAGGGAAGCCCAATTGAGGTTTTATCAAAAATATTGGATAGTCTCACGGGCCTAAATTATTAGGATCGGCTAAGGATTCTTATTGCGCCTATAGGCCCAATAATTATTTAAAACCCATTTAATATTTTTGGACAAGTTAATATTTTTTATTTTTATGTTTTGATAAGTAAGAAATTTATTAAAAAACCACGTAATTAGGCATAACCCAAGTACACAAGAAGTATACAAAAGAAAACACCTAATTACAAACTAAAGCTGAAAAACAGAACGAAAGTCATTGGAACTAAATCCATCCATTACAATAACCGAAGCCCAAAGCAACAAAATATGAAAAAGGAAAGCCCTAATCCCATCCACCGAGCGTTCTCTATTATCAAAACAGCGTCCACTCCTCTCATTCCAAATACACCACATAAGACAGAAGATTGGGGCTTCCGAGGTGAAGGATTTCCGGCCAATCAGCCTTGTAAATGGGATATATAAGATTATTTCTAAGGTGTTTGCCAATCATCTAGGAGTGGTTTTGGGGAGGATCATTACACAACCCCAAAATGCTTGTGTTACAGATAGGCAAATTTTGGATTCAGTCCTCATTGCTAATGAATGCCTAGATAGTAGGCTAAAAACTAGCCAACTGGAAATCCTATGCAAGTTAGATATGGAAAAGGCATATGATCATGTAAACTGTGAGTTCTTACTATATGTGCTAGGGAGGTGCGGTTTTGGGGAGAAATAGTGCCCATGGATTAAATGGTGTATTTCTACGGTGAGGTTTTCAATATTGGTGAATGGTTGCCCAAATGGTTACTTTAATAGCTCTCGGGGCTTAAGACTAGGAGATCCTTTGTCCCTACTCCTACTCATTCTTGTCATGGAGACATTTAGCAAAATTATTCTAGCCTTGGTGAACAGTGGCTTTATTGAGGGTTTCTCGACGGGTGATCCTAATAGGGGCACTACCAATCTATCTCATTTATTGTTTGCAAATGATACACTTATTTTTTGTGAGGCAGAACAAAGCCAAGTTCGAACATTGAGGGCATTATTACTTTATTTTGAAGTGGTATCCAGCGAACTTTGATAAATCACAATTGGTGTCGGTGGGCAATGGTCGTAACATCAGGCAGCTGGCTAGTATCCTTGGATGTAAGATTTTCTCACTTCCCATGAACTACCTTGGTCTTCCTTTGAGGGCAGTTGCGAGATCTATATCGATTTGAGATAGTGGTAGAGAACATTGAATGCAGATTGGCAGGTTGGAAGAGATTATATCTCTTGAAATGTAGTAGGATCACCCTTATCAAAAGTACTCTTTCTAATCTACCAACGTATTTTTTATCTGTATTCCCAATTCCAGGAAGTGTGGCGAACCGTATTGAGAAGTTGTATTGTGACTTTCTTTGGGGTGGGATAAGAGAAGAATTCAAGTATCATCTAGTCAGGTAGGATAAGGTATGTTCTCCAATCTCTTCGGGTGGGTTGAGCATTAGAAATTTGAGGATCTTCAATCAAGCCTTGCTTAGGAAGTGATTGTGGAGATATAATACAGAACCAGAAGCCCTGATCAATTGCAAATATGAAGGCATGTGGGGCGGATGGTGCACTAGGGAGGTTCACGGGGTTTATGGAGTGGGAGTTTGGAAACACATTTGAAGGGGGTGGGAGATCTTTAATCGGCATACTAGAATGGTGCTGGGTGATGGAAATTCTAGATCGATCTATGGTGTGGAGACCAAGCATTAGGCTACGTTTGGGTACCAAGAGTACCTCAAGTACTCTCACTACTATTCTTTACTTTATTATTACTTTTCACCTACTTTTTTACTATTCGTTACTTTTTACCTACTATTCATTATTCTATTATTACTTTTTCACTACTATTCACAAACATTCTCAACACTTCTCAGGTATTCTCACTACCCAAACGTAGCCTTAAAGGATTCTTTTCCAGCAGTCTTTAGGATCGTGTGAGAAAGATGCATTAGTGGCTGGTTGTATGGAGTTATTTGGGGACCTAGTCCTGTGGAATGTGAATTTCACTAGAGCCGCCTAGGATTGGGAAGTTGGCAGCATTGAGGAGTTCTTTGCTCTTCTATACTCCATGAGGTCGAGAATCCAAGGAGCATACAAGATGTGGTGGATTCCCACATTTGAAGCGGAACCGGAAGCCCTGATCAATTGCAAATATGGAGGCATGTGGGGCGGATGGTGCACTAGGGAGGTTCACGGGGTTTATGGAGTGGGAGTTTGGAAACACATTTGAAGGGGGTGGGAGATCTTTAATCGACATACTAGAATGGTGTTGGGCAATGGATCCAGAATAAAATTCTAGACTGATCTATGGTGTGGAGACCAAGCCTTAAAAGGATTCTTTTCCAGCAGTCTTTAGGATCGCGTGAGAAAGATGCATTAGTGGCTAGTTGTATGGAGTTATTTGGGGACCTAGTCTTGTGGAACGTGAATTTCACTAGAGCCGCCCAAGATTGGGAAGTTGGCAGCATTGAGGAGTTCTTTGCTCTTCTATACTCCATGAGGTCGAGAATCCAAGGAGCATACAAGATGTGGTGGATTCCCACCAGCAAAGGTACATTCTCGGTCCACTCTTTCTATGTCTCTTACACAACCATAGAATACAAAATTCCCATGAAGAAAGATATGGAGAAACAAGGTGATCATATAGAAAGGTGATCATAGTAGATTGGTGTTGCATATGTTGAAAAAATGGTGAAACTGTGGATCATTTACTGTTGCATAGTGAGGTGGCTGGAATGTTATGGAATGAAGTGTTTAATAGAATGGACTTAACTTGGGTTATGCCAACCACAATAACAAAGCCTATGGCTAGCTAGATAAATCTACGAGGTCTCCCACAGATCGCAGCGGTGTGGAAAATGGTCACAATTTGTATCATGTGGTGCATGTGGAAGGAGCGAAATGATCGAACATTTGAAGACAAGGAGTGCTCACTAGTAGAATTTAGATTATTTTTTGTTAGCACTCTTTTTCTTTGGGCCACAGCTATAGATTTTCGTGGCCTTGATTTTCATGATTTTCTTGTTTCTTACTTCTTTCTAAATAGGTGTGACCTTTTGTATACCATCTTGTGTACTTGGTCTATACCTATTCATATCAAGATAATTGTTCACTTATATAAAAAAAAAAAAAAAGGGGTCTTTTTTATGAGATATCCTTATGTAAAACGAAGTGATCATCTTTTTCTAAGCTATATGTATGATATGTACATGTTTTGATCTATGATTATATATGTAGTCCTATTCTTTGGTAGCCCCTGTTCATGCACCCATGTTATGTATTAATGAAAGCAATGTATGCAACGGGTTTTATGCATGCTTCTGCACGTGGTAATATGTCTACTAATAGTATGGTATGCATGAACAAAAGACAAGAACATGCTAAGATATGTAAGGTATGATAAGACAAGATATGACAAGAAAGCAAGTTTATGAGTGAATGTATGACATGTAAGATGCGTAATGGCCTAAGTAATGATACGTATAATAGTAGTACCAATTTTTAATAATTGCTTTCATTGTTCTCTTTTAATCTCAATTTTAATAAAGCTTATCCTATTTTAAATTTATGTGCGCCTTTTATGCCTGTCGCATATGTTTTTAAAAGGCTAATAGCATTTCCGACCCTAGAGGGATGGAGTGTTACATCTCACCTGAATGATACATTGAGAAAGCTCCACTACACCAATTGCAGGCCTCAGCCAGCCATGCCCCTGTGCTGTGCGCGGTATAAGTGCCATCTGCACAGACAATAAGGAATTGATAATGGTGGAGAAATACCAACTCCCCCCCCCCCCCCCCTTCCCCCCTGCGGGCGAAAAAAACACAGCAAAGATGGAGGCAAGGTTGCTGATTCACAAGTTAATTGAGCCACAGGCTTACAGGAGATACCAGTGTTAACTGTTAAGTGCAATCAGCAGTTATCCTAGAAGTCTGCTTCAGGAATGTAACAGAGAGCATAGAAATCACCTTCATTAATTCTTCAAGAAGGCGAGGCGCAAGTTCTAGTACCCGTCTGAAATCACCTTGCAAAGATGGAGGCAAGGCTGCTGATTCACGAGTTAATTGAGCCTGAAGTAACAATTCTGTCTGAACAGAAAAGAAAACAGAAAAAAGCATATAAGAATTACCAAAAAAACCACAAAAACAAACATTAATTGGCTAGTACCTTAACTAGTGATGGATGCTGCTTCCAAAACTTAGCTTGCTCTTGCTTAATGTTTTTAAGGTCCAGATTCAATTCACTCCTGACCAACATGAATAACTTCTGGAGGGGCTCATTATCAGTCCTACGAACTGGAATTTCCATATATTCAGCAGCCTTTATAAAGACATCCATAACCTTGCTGTGTAATCAAGAGTTGCAATTAGAATGACAAAAAACTAATGCCACAATTACAGGGTCATATGCAACAGATTAAGTTATGCATAGGTATAAGTCTTGGTGATGCCTCTATTTTTCTTTCCTTTTTTTTTTTTTTTTTACTCATTAAAAGGGGGGGAAAGAAAAATACAGTCAGCCTCACCCAGGCTTCCAATCAACCAGTTCAGTGTCATATATTTGGTTTGCCTAACATCAACGGTCTTACTAAATACAAAGCATATGTACAGGAGATACAATCAAATTATTATTTTGATTAAGTTGGCGAAGAGGTATTATCAAAATATTTAAAATATACATTGTACGTGTGTGAGAAAGTGTACATGTGTTATATATACAATTCACCCAGTTCTCACATACTATTGCAATAAAGCATAAATGTTTTACCTAATAATGTACAGGAAAATCATATACAAATGCCAACAGCATGCATTCTGGTAATGGATGTACCCTAATTGGACTGTAATGGAAATGGTAACTGAGCTTGTAAACATAACAAGTCAACTAAATATTAATTACCTTGGGGCCAAAGAAGGTTTCATCAAGTAATAATATGCTGTCAGTGTTTGATGCATCACATAATTTCCAGTATATTTGGAAGACCTCGAGAGATAGACAACAGCTATCACTAAAGGCAACAGAATACACACACCAACTATCCAAAGAAGAAGTATTCCACCAGACGCCCCATCAATATCTAGCAAGAACTTAGGGAGAGCTATGCCCATTTGAAAACCCTGCTTCAACAAAGAATCAAATTCAGTTTTGTAACTTCACTGCTTAGAGTTTAGTACTATATACAAACAGTATAGGGAAACTGCTATTCATTTCACAAAACATAAAGTTATATACCTGCCTGCCATCTGGATGGCCATATTTCTCAAAATTCTCACGTGATATTGGATCTGTCAGTGCCTGATAAGCCTTTGATATAAAATCCACAAAATACTTGTGTGCCTCTAAAGAAACAAAGACAAAAAAGAACTATCACCATCAATGGGATTTGTACTAACCCACATCTTTCTCAACGAAACAACGGTCTGAAAATGAAAAATATAAACAGAAGAACTAAAAAGCTTTCAACCTGGATCAGGGTTTTTATCAGGATGGTACTGAATAGATATTCTTCTATATGCTTTCTTTATTTCTGATTCGGAAGCCCCAGGTTCCAATCCAAGAATGCTGAAAGGCTCAAAAACTTGAATCTGAGCACAAATCCTCCCCCCCCCCCCCCCCCCCCCCCCCCCAAAAAAAAAAAAAAAAAGAGTCAATCATTTAAGCATCAAAAGCATATGGTCACAAGATCCTGTACAAAATCCTTAATCATAAGATTTAGCATGAAAATGAACAAGTATAACAGGAGGTACTAGTCAAATGGCAACGTATTTAAACTAATTCTGAAATATTGATTAAAATATTCACCTCGCGACTCATATTTTTAATGTAATAAACCAGGACAATCATTATGATCCAAAGCAATATCAGGGTGAGGTTACTACAAGTTGAGAAGTTTGAAATCTGCAAGATACCCAGTATAGACACCACAGTTAGATCAAATAAAGGAATTAGGCACATATTGAGGATACATCTAAGTGAGAATGAAGGAACTCACCCGCTTAAATATCGATTTGCGGTACTTCCCAGAACGAGAACATTCAGAGCAATGGCAGTGTATACTCTTTGTTTTCTTTGAGGCAGCTCGGCATAACTTCAGAATTGTATAAGGCACCAATGGCAAGGCCATTATTGTCAGAATGAAAATTGGAAACAATGCACTATTCTCCTCTGAAGCAGCCATTGAGACCTTCTATCCACAACAACTTGTATATAGTTGACTCCGGTTTTAAAAAAAGACAGTAATTGGCAGTCAACTCTACTTTCAATAAATGAATCTCTTCTACTGCTCTTTCTTTGGCGAATCTCAACTGCAGAACTTGTTGACACAGATGAAATTCAAAAATTTGAATTTTTTTCCCACGAAATCAGACCCTCAAACCTGAAATTCATCATTTTTCGTTGCAACACTCCATGTCCTCAGTATTCACACAGATCAAACAGCAGACAAAATGCGGCATCATGAAAGATTAATTTAGAGTTCGTTTGATCCCGCCCCACCCCCTCCGCCCCAATGCGAGCATAAAAAAAACAATATAAAGCAAGAAATCCCGGACTTCAATTGATTTTCAACTCAGTTTAAGCAACCAAAATAGATACCATGAACTAAGCAATATATTCATGAGACCTAAATATAACAAACCTTCTAAATAATTCCCAAATGATGCATAGGATTTGAATCCTGTGCACGAAAAAAACAAGTATTAAACAAAAAAGGATCCAAGTAATAACCAAACTTGAAATTCGGAAAAGAGAGAGAGAGAGAGCCTAATCCCATAAAATCGTGCATGGCATAGCAAAGGGATATTAGAAGCAGTAAAACTATGAGAAATGGGGTTAGATTGGGATTAGGTTTTTGAGTGTTGAGAGATTTCAAATTTGCATGGAGAAAGAGAGAAGGAGAGAGAGAGAGAGAGAGAGAGAGAACCTGTGAGAGTATCAAAGGAGGAGGACCGCGAAGTGTGCCCAGTGAGAATTGCAGCTATGGTGTCCAACATTGTTTGTTGAAAACCTCTGGATTTGGTACTCTTCTAAATTGGGGCTGGATTAGCTCCAAATGTATCCTTAATCCAGGGTCCAAGCAAGAGATTAGAGATATTATATTAAGGATTTGGAAAGGAGCGCATTTAAAATTCATATAATTTATATGAAATACAAGCAGGATTTCAAACAAATTCTTGAATTTAAAATCCCCTGTGTCTCTGTAAAACGATTTTCGAAAATAACTTCTATGATTTTTTTCATGTTTAAAATTGTTAGGAAAAGTCAATAAGCAAAAAATGATTTCAGTAGTTGCAATGAATTTCAAAATCCATATAAAATCCATCCAAATTCCAACAAAATAATTTTGAAATTAATAATTTTGAAATCAAAGATATTTCAAGTTAAGAGATTTAAAATATCTCGTTTGTTTTCATAATTACTTTCAATTCATCTCATCTCATTTAATCATTATAATTTTTTCAAATTTTCATACAAAATAAAATAAATAATTCAACTTTTTCAAATCTTAAAATAAGAATAATATTAAAAAAATATATTATAATAATTTTTTATTCAATTTTTAACTTTAATCTCAATACATATCATCTCATCTGTAAAAACAAACGAGATCTAAATCTAAATATAATTTTTTTTTAACCAAATGCAACCATAGTGAATTTTACCAAGAACAGTAATAATCATAATAATAATGCAACTGAAAAGAATTGAAAATAATAGTTATAATTTTAGTTACTTCAATTTAATTATCGACATAGCTATTCTTTGAAAACTTGTAAATCAGATTATAAAGTTAAAAAAACATTAATCACATACATAAAATATGCACACGTTATAATTTGTTTTCGGTGTTGTATCTCATGATTAAAAAAAAAAAAAAAGACTTTTCACAAGAATTTACAATGGAACATGTTTAAATTTAGGAAAAGTTTCATTTTATACCCTGAAATTATATCTATTTTCTCTAAATAGCCATC
>NC_054597.1:22028315-22113315 GCF_004785595.1 Juglans microcarpa x Juglans regia | reverse complement strand
TGTATGTTACATGATTCAGTTTTAGCATGAAAGTTGGAGCTTGAGAGAATTGCAATAAAAATTAAAGATTTTAGCCTTAGTATGTTTCGGCACATGCTTGGTTCTTGTAGTTATGTTTTGATTTAAAATTTTCTAATTAGATATTTGGATTTAGAATAAAATTTACATGAAGAATATAAATTTTGATGAGTTTTGGAGTTAAGATGTGAAATCCTTAAATTAGGGATAAAATGATCATTTTTTCACAAGTAGAGGGTAAAATAGTAATTTTACTCTAATTCAATAATTTTATTTTTCTAATTTCACTAGTAAAGAGTTCTAACCTTTGGAAATGTCTCCTTACAGTCCCTATTATTCACGCTTAATTTCGTCATACTTCAATCGTTGTAAGTTAGCTTCTAACTTACTTTCAAGGTATTAATGTGTGTATTGTGATAAGGAAACCATCATTTATGTTATTTATGCCTATGTACATGTTACGTTATGTCATGTCCTGATTTTCCAATTCACATATATCTATTGCACATTTTGTCACGTTACGCCATGCTTAAGTGTCACATGTCACGAATATGTCATGTTTATCTGTTCGCGTCATTATTATGTCATATCACTAGTTTTATGTACACGTTATATCATGTCAAGTTAGGTCATCTATTATTTCATTTCAAGCCACGTCATGTCACAAGTTTGGAGTTAGTCACGAAAAATAGTATTTTCATGTTAGTTGAGTTTTTTATATTTATCACGACCTCAAATATTAGGATGAGGTAATATCCTAACTAGTGGAACTTCATTATTCACACTAGAATGTCTAAACTGTCGTGAAATTTCTTGGGTTGACAAAGTATCATCAACTGGTTGTCGGAGCGAAGTCAGGCACCAACATCGATGGTGCCAACTACAATTCACGTTCATGTTATACCAACTTGTGTAGGTGCAGAGACCCGTGGTGCGATGCGTATGTTAACATACTCATAGTTGGTGCATATATCTGTGATATGATTCTGTATCGGTAGGGACACACGGCTCAAGGGAACTTGTATAACATCCACAGTTCATGTTTAATCAAACAGTTACTATGGGAACAAGATTCCAAGTTTATGTTCAGTTTCAACTTCAATTCAATTTCAGTTCATGTCATGTTCAGTTTTCATGTCACATTATTTCACGTACGGTCCAAGTTCATGTCATGTTAGTTCAATTCACGTCATTTCCAATTTATGTCACTTCCTGTCACATTATTTTCCAAGTCACGACACGTTTATTCATGTTCACGTCAGTATTCACGTTTTTACTATCATGCATGCATCTTTACACTATTAGTTAAAGTTATTTGTTAACTTACTAATATTTATAATCAAATCTTACTTGGTAATTTCAACTATCATTTCCCTTAGAATGGTAGATCATATGCGAGGATCAGGTGATGCGACCGATGATCAACTAGAGGAGGTCGATTAGACGTCAACGTTATGACGCGGAGCTTATAGCCTCAATGCTCTATTTCATCGATAGTATGTTGGCTTCCTTGGCTGAGTTGCGCTAGCTACTCGAAGGATTAGCCTAGTATATATTAGTAGTATTTACATGTACTTAAGGAGCATTGTCTTCGGTACTTGTGATATTATAGATCTCTGGGCATACACTGTAAGTTTTGAACATCTGTTATGTGAATTTTATGAACTATGCTTATGTTTTTGGGATATGTTACTTCTAGTACATGGTATTGCTCAAAGAAAAAAAGTATTTGCTGCGAATATCGCATATTGTTATAAGCATGCTAGGTGTATTGTATTTTTATTTGTCATTAACGGGGGTAGGCCAACCTGACCATCTGATCAAAGATTTTTCCAAAAAAGCTTAGAGGAATGAGACTGTTTCCAATAGAGATTCCAAACCAAAGCCACAGTCTCTAGTACTAGCTCTAGTGTACACTGTCACTCTAAGAGACACAGATGCCGATGCCCCAAGAACATATGGAACATGAGTCATTTCTAGTATTTTCTAAGATATGTGTATTGTTAAGTTTAGCTAATATTGTTTGGATTGCAACAAATGGTATTATTGCATTATTGTTATTATAGGGTAATATCAAGCTATTGAGGGTTGTATCTTGTATGCTGTTTGATTCAAGTGCATCACTGTTAATAGTGATTGCGACATTGTTGAGAGTTTTATTCGCTAGCCGAATTGTTACAAGTAGGTAAGAGTAGCAATTCTCATTAGGAGTATTACTGTCTATACTGGTATAGACATAAAATACCATTTAGTAGTACGATGAAGGATATTGAAGGTCGACTAAATGGTATTTCACGTATTGGAGTTTATTTGGGTTTTTAGGATGAACGGACGAAATGAAGTTGTATCCGAAAGAGTAAAGTAGTTGGGAGAAAAATTGGCCTTAGTAGGATTCATTTATGATAACAGTTTTATGTGGTCGCCATTAAATAATCTTTGGCAAAGTACTGTATTTATGGAAACATAGATCACCTTTATATTGGAAACAAATATGGGGGGAGTAAAGTCTTGGTCTTGAGGTTTTGCGTGATCAATAGGAATAGATCCTTTTGTTTAGAGTCAAAATTAGAAACAGCTTTCGATGGATAGAAGAGTTTTGCCAACCCATAAAAGAGAAAGCCTTGAGTTTAGATTAATGCTTGAACGACTATCGAGGTATCACCTATGAGGAGGAATGATTCATTTTGGTTTTGAAAGAGGAACCTAGTCCTAGGCAGATAAGATTCCTTGAGGAAATAGAGATCAGCCATCTGAAGTTTTCGATTCAGAGAGTATGCTAGTACGACTCAACCTACTTCGTGGAAAGATTATGATACAAATTGTTGACTTTAGAGAGAGAAAATTAAGGAACGACAAGATCTCAGTGGTGGAAATATCTACGATGAGTCACTCTTTAAGCAGAAAGGAAAGTAATTGACTTTGCTTTGGTAAGGATTCAGTATCCTAGACGGTTAGCCTAGAACTTGTCCATTTTAGGTAGTAGCTTTTGTGAGTGTTATATTCTCCTTTTATATAGTAGTAGTTATCTTATGAACCAATATGATTGATATAGATAGGGATGGAAAAGTAGGGGTGGGCAGCCGCGCCCCGCCCCTGCTGCCCCGTTCCCCAATCACTCCACCCCCGTGAGGCGGGGCGGATTGCCCAATTTGCCGCTGCGATGGGACCTTGCCTACATATGGGGCTTCAAGCAGAGGCGGGGGCAGGGGCGGGATGGGGTGGAACTCCGCCCCGTATATATATTAATTATATATATATATATATTATATAATACATATTATATAAAAAGAAATACCCAGGCACAAAACGACGGCGTTTTGATTATGGGTTAATACTTAGTTGAAGAGCCCCCAACCCCTGTTTCTCTTTTTCCTCGCGATTCCTCTTCTCCCTTCTCTCTCTACGATTCTCGCCTCTCGATTCTCTCCAATTCGCCGTTTGCCTCACCAATCACCATCTTCATCTTGAGTCACCTTCATCGTCGCAGATTTCCATCCCTGTCTCAGCCTCAGCGCTGGGCGAATGTAAGTAGGGCTCAATGGCTCAGTCATTCCTGAATCTCTTCGTCAATCACTAAATCGTCCCATAATTTTTATTTATTATTATTATTTGTGGATGGAGATTGGAAGATTGGATTGTGAACTGTAGAGGACTTGATTGTGCAATGTGCATATGATTTTGTGAATTTCTTGATTATGCTTGTTGTGAATTACTAAATTGTTATTTGTTGTGGAGATTGGAGGGGCGGGGGATGGACGGTTGGAGGTCCACCCTCGCACCCCCTACAACGACGGGGGCAAAGCCCGGGGGAAAAATTCCAACCCCCACCCATGCGGGGGCGAGGGGTGGGATAGGGGCGGGTAGCATCCCTATGGAAAAAGGCTATGAGAGAAAGGCTTTATCTCATGAGGAGTGTTATCCACCTTTCCACCCGACCGCGTGGATGGATCAAAATAGTTTTAGGGCGAGGATGGCACGAGATGGAGCTAAGTCCAGTCAAGCATCTGAAGAGCGCGCCACAACCATCGATCCCAAGCCCGAGGTGTTAGGATCATCGATGTCATCTACTCATCGAGGATGACTTTTTGTTCAGGGTCGTATCTGAGTAAGCGATAATGGAGAGGTCGAGTAGCACATTGCCCCTAGGCACTTTGGTAACAAGATTTACGATTCCGATGACGACGTGCTTTGTTATATGCCTCAGGATACCACATCAGTAGATCTTGACTCACCCCCACCCACATTGACTAGCTACATATGTCCAGTGATGGACAATAGACTTGGTGAGCAATATCTTCTCTTTTGTTTGATAGTAGTTATTTTTAGTAGTACAAGCGCAGCTTTTGAGGACGAAATCTTTTTTTAGGAGGGGAGAATGTAACAACCTGTCAGAAATTCAGTGGAGGAATTTCTTTTACTTTTAGGAATATCGTGAAAACCCCGGAAAGGTCTCACAAATTGAGCAATCATGTAGGATTGAATCTATCGGCATAATCAGTTTCTGGCTCACTCAAATGTCATAAATGCATTTTTATTTATTTGAGATACTTAGGAATGTGAGAATGAGAAACGGTCTGTGCTATTATTCTCAGATGAATATTTAGGATTTTATGGTGCAATAAAATGATTTTTTCATTTTTTGAACAACATGTGTTCGAATCATCAAGACACTTAGGATTTGAATTTCGCGAATCGAAGTACGCCCCTTGTTTTGTAGGATTATTTAGGATTTTATGATTCAAATTTATTTTCACCATTTCCAGAGTGAATAAACACCAGTGTTAGCATGTAGTCCAGTCATTTTCAGATCACAAAATGGAATGTCCAAATTAGTTTAGAAAAATTTCATTTAGACACTTGGTAAGATTTTAGCCACACTTGATGAATATATAGGACACTTAGCATCAAGAGAAACATGAGATGAAAAAGTGAAGGAAAAATCAGGCTTTGTCATCGTCCCACCTAAGTAAAACACTATTCCATCCAACCATTCATTTTTGTGCCAAAGCAAAGAGGGTTGTTTCAACCTTAAATGATAGCCAATTTTAGCTTAGTATTTAATCACTTGATTAAATCACTTCCACATACTATTAACCATTCAAATTTATGTCATCATACCCTTATTTATTCTTATACTATAGTATTTTCATTGGGTTGATAGAAACTGAAACCCCAAACCAGAACCATGCTGAAACTCCAAATGAGGCCCAATCGGTTTAGGCCTATGAAATTGCACCACCAATGTAAGGCTTCTAGAGTAAGTTTCTCCTTGTCCATGAGTGTCCTTCACTGCCCAGGTCAGCCCCAAATAGAGTTTGGATGGGAGGTCAAAAAGCAACCTTAAAACCATCACCCTTCAATGGCCAATGGTAACCCAAAACTATGGGTATAATGGCACACGGTTTTCATCACTTTTGGTTGACAACCCATCACCAAAAAGTCACCCTCACATTTCCTCTCAACCCATCCAGCAGTATAAGTGTCGTCCATGGCCCTTTCCTTAGTCTTTTGTCATTTTTGAAACACTTCCTTAGAGAAAACTCAAGGAGAAGCTTCAGACAGCTTTTCTGGCCTTTCTTGCTCGGATTCCTCGAAGCCTTTGCAAGTAGATTCTCATGAAACTCTTTTCACATGAGTTATTATTCTTCGAGTCTAGTCACCAATGATATATTTTGTGTGATTTTCATGAAGTTTTGATTGACAAAAGATCTGTTTAAGCAAGCAAACGTTATACTGGGCAATAAACTGGACAATGTGATTATTTAATTTTTTTGATGATGTTCTTGACAAATCTTGTCGTATCTTTTTATGGTTTAGTGTTAACATATTAAGATGCAAGTTGGATTTAAATTCGTTGCATATTGAGAGTTTTTACTAAGAGTTTTGCATGATATGAGAAAATTAAAAACTTGAGGTGTAAAAATAGTTTTTGTTTTGAGTAAGTTTGGATTTTTTGTTGTGAAAGTATGCTCCTATGACCTTGATATTCACATATGTCACTTTTAGGACTTTGATCTAGGTGTTAGAATGTTATTTTGAAAATTTATGGCATTGATCTTGAGGATATGAATTTTTATGCATCCAAAGGTTTAGTTAGGTATTATATTTGAGGCTCAAGGATGGATTTGCGTTTCTATGCAAGTTTTGCCACGTGATCTTAGGTTTGATGCTTAGATCTATTTTAGGATTTGAATATGACGCATATGATGTTGTTCCTTGAATAATTTACTTCATAGAAAATTTGGTTCTAGTGGTTTGATAAAAAGCCAAAACATATAGTACTCGGTTTTGGAATATAGGTACAACTCGACTGTGTTGAATGTTATTTTGTGACTTATGTGGTTTTACTTTAATTGTTTAAAGTATGATAGTCCTTAGGATTGTTTTATGAACATATTTAGCGTGTGTTCATGAACTTCTGGAGATTTTGGAGTTGTTGTGAAAATGGATAGACCAAGAACATCAACGGTTGTTCTTCTGATTGTTAGAGTATTTTCATTAAAGCTATTACTAGATACTCCTGGCGTAATTATTCTGATTTTGAGGATATTTCATTTAAAATACTTATGGTGTAATCATTCTGATTTTTTGAGTATCTCTAATGGAATATATTAGGTAAAATCATTCTAATTGTTCACTATTACTGACGATAGAGCTGGGGAAATTATTCTGATTATCAGAGTTTATGTTCAGTTTCACATTCAATTCGTGTTCAGTTCACGTTCAGTTCATATAAGTTATAGTTCATATTTAATTAATTAGTTATTTATGAGCAAGATTCCAAGTTTGTGTTCAATTCATGTTCAAGTTCAGTTTCAAGTCAGTTTCATGTCACGTTATTTCACGTACAGTCCAAGTTCATGTCATATCAGTTCAGTTCATGTCATGTATTAGCCAAGTCACGGCACATTATTCATGTTCACGTCAGCATTCACGTTTTTTTTTTTTTTATTGTCATGCATGCATCTGTACACTGCTAATTAAAGTTATTTGTTAACTTTATGAGATTTGTAATCAAATCTTACTTATAGTCCCAACTATTATTCCCCCTTAAATAGTAGATCATGTGCTAGGATCGGGAGATGCGACCGACAATCGACTAGAGGAGGTCAATTAGGTATCAATGCCACGACGTAGAACTTATAGTCTCATGCTCCGATTCATTGATAGTATGTTGGCTTCCTTGACTGAGTTGCGCAAGCTACTCGAATGATTAGCCTATATTTTAGTAGTATTTACATGTACTTAAGGAGCATTGTTTCCAGTACATTTGCTATTACAGATATTTGGACATACACTGTAACTTTTCTTGTTTTATGGATTTTATGAAATATGTTTATACTTTTGGGATATGTTACTTTTGGTACATAATATTGCTCAAAGAAAAATTTTATCTATTGCGAATATTGCAATACATGCTAGGCGCATTGCATGTTTATTTGTCATGAACGAAGACATGTAACTTTGTGTTGCGTGTCTCAACGCTTATGAGTCTGCCAAATCCTAAGTGAAATCTGAGGGCGTTACATGTAAGACTCAGATGACGATCAGTACTCAACTAACACAACAAGAGGCACACTTAGATGGAGTCGAGGATTTGGTAAAAGAGTTGGGTAGTAGTGTATACATTTTATTTACCTTTTTTTGTTTTTTGTATGAACAATATTTTGTGTTTTGTAAAATTAATTTAATTATGAATTGTCTTTTTCTTTTCTAAATTAATTATTTATTTCCATAATTAAGTATGGTATTGTTTTGTCATAAACATTTGTAAAACTTTTGGCACTATTTAAACGTAATGTATAAGCCTTAGAACGTATTTCCATCCCTAACAAAGATTTTCCGTTTGAACCCTTTATTTTGCCTTTGAACAACTATTAATACTAATCAAACGGTCACTACTCATGTTTGAACTATAACTCCTTGGCGTTTGAATAGTTTAATAGTAAGTCAATTTCTTGCTAAATTTTGCAACTTAATCTGTCAATTTTTCGTTCGATCGTATCTAATATTCATTCGAAAGTTTATCTCATTTATGGTCGAACAGTTTAGTAAATGTTAGAATGGATATTTTATTAGGGACGAAATTTCACGTCCCTACATATACCATCCCTATATATACCGTTCAAACTAAAAATTCATTTTTTAGAACGATTTTTATTTTATCTCAAAATAAATTTTTTGTTGCAATGGATATAGCATATCAATTTTAATTTTATAACATTAATATAACATAAAATGAGAGATATAAGTCAATCACTTGTTAAAATTTTATTGGAATATGCTTTTGTTTATTTGTAAAACTAGAAAAATTGGATTAGACCGACAAAAATAAAAAAAATTGAAATATTTTATTTATTTATTTTTTATGGTGAATCAGTTTGATATTAATTCTTAAATTTATTAAAACAGATGTAGATGTATACTGATTTGACTCTAAAAATTCTTCAAAACTGGATAGAATTGAATCAATTACATCTCTAACGGAGAGAAGAGGGGAGGGTGAGATGAAATGAGCTCAGGACGAGGAAATGATTTTAAATTTGGGCCGAATCTTGTGCGGTTTCATCACTTGTTGCACTTCAATGAATTGCTGATATGTGAGCATCGGTGAGTGTAAAATGAAGAAAGATATCCGGTCTAAAGTAATTCTCTTTGAAAAAATCAGAAATAATAATAATAATAATTAATAATAGTAATAATAATAATAATAAAAATAATGTACGGATTTTGATGTGACGGAGATTGTGGTTTACTTTCGGAGAGGAGACGGAGATATTTGTTTTGATTAGATTACATTTTACTATGCATCTTTTTGGATGTGAACTTTTATTTTTTCTCTGACTTTCTTTCTGTTTATTTGAAAATTTGTATAAATTTTATACAAATTTTTGTACGAAAATAGACTCAATTTAAAAAAAAATATAAAAAAATTATTTTTTATTAATAATACTTTTTTTTACCCAAAAAAATTATAGAAACTTTTCTATTTAACACTTTTACGACCCAACATTACTCATTTGAAAAACAACACCACCAATAAAAATTATTAAAAAAAATTACTCTCTCTCTTCATACATATATATATATATACATTTTTTTTATTAATTATTATTCACTAATTCATAGTTTATATTATATAAAATATATTTAAAAATATTTTCATATCTTATAAAAAACTTATAAAATTAAAATATAAAAATAAATAGTAACTATATATATATATAATAACTATATATATATATATAATACATCATACATACATATATATATTTATGTATAATCATGTGTATATGTGCGTAGTGTATGTACACGCACAACACCAATTATTAGCACCTCTCTCCCTCTCCCCGCCTCTTCCTCTGGTTTCGGCCGTGTCTGTCTTCTCGAACATCCCGATCTCTTTCTTTCCTGCTCGATCTTCTTTCTGCTCGCAGCTTTTCAATTCTTCTTCTTTTCTCTGTCTACTGTTTCTATACATATGTTTACGATACGTATATATTCGTTAAATATATGTGTTTCTTTTGGAGAATATTCGATCTCTCCCTCCCTCAATTGTCCTCCCTTTTTCTTTATTTGATTCCGTTCCCTCTGATTTAAGAGATCAGAAGCTCTCTCTCTCTCTCTCTCTCTTGGGTTGGCTGTGAATGGAAGAAAAGGAGCCGGTGTTGGAATTTTAAATAGTAATTGTTTAGAGTGATAGTTGTAGGAAGAGGTCATAGAGAAAGAGCATGTTGTATTTGAAGCAGCCAAAGTCAATTGTATGCTGTAGGGATCGTTGTTTCCTGGAGACTATTTCGATGACATGATTTACATCTTATATGCACAAATATTATATATGTTTGCATGCTATTCTGATGATGAAAGGTCCCTTAGCCAGAGCCTGAGAGCCCTCAGAGGCTCGGCGGGGGAAGGGGTTTGATCTGTGATATTTATCGATGGCGTCACCAGAGAAGGAGCTCGCACCCTCCTCTTTCTACTCCTCCGTCGTTGATGAGCCGCTTAGTCCTCCTCCTCCTGTCCATGCTTTTATGCACAAATTCAGGCTCTACGAGACTCGATCGGTAATCGTTCTCTGATCCCATTTGTACAGTATTTTTTAGCGTCTGTTTTTTATTTTTTTTCCTTCTTCTTCTTCTTTCATATGCAATGTGCAATAGACTCGTACATTCGCTTTATTTTAGCATTTTTATTTGTTTTGGTATTTCTCAAATTCCTTGTTCAAATGCCATAGTATAAAGGAAGTGTAACCTACGGACTTGTTTTCTAACTCCTTTTTACAAATTACCTTACATGAAATGTAAATTTGCCATCATTTGGGAACAACTTGTTTAATCTTATGGCAACTTTTAGTCCCTAGGCGTTTTTAATTTATTTATATTTGCTTATGATAGAAGAGTCCTAATCTCTCAGCTACCTTATAGTGATTGAGGACCGCCCCAACTTGTTGGACTCATTAAAGTCGACAATCTGTTGAAATTGCCGTATCATTTAATATAACTCTATCTTACCCATTTTACTATTAATAGATTTTCTGTTATTGCTTTCTTTCTTTCATAAATATATATTTATCAGCAGCGTTATCATCTTATCCTATTAGAAGCATGTGAAATATTTTGTTCGTGTCTCAGTTATATTTAAAACAACCAAGACAACGTTTTATGCTGCAGAACTTTTACATGATAGGAAGGGACAAGAGCAGAACTTATTGGAGAGTGCTAAAGATTGACCGGCTGGACCCTTCAGAGCTAAACATCCAGGAAGATTCTACCACGTATACAGAATGGGAGTGTTCTGACTTGCTAAGACGGATAAATGAAGGAAATAAGTCCACCGGTGGGCTAAAGTTTGTCACTTCTTGTTATGGAATTGTTGGTATGTAGATCCTAGTTTGTTTTATTTATATCATAATAATTTAACAATATTATGACGGTACTAAATGGTGGCTTGCTGTTTTCAGGGTTTATCAAATTTTTGGAACCTTATTACATGTTGCTTATCACAAAAAGAAGACAGATTGGTGTAATCTGTGGCCACACTATATATGCCGTCTCCAAGAGTGAGATGATTCCGCTTTCAAATTCTACTGTTCAGTCCAGTATCACTAATTCCAAGAATGAGAACAGGTCTTTACTCGCTTCTGCATGTAAATGTCTTTTGTCCATGGTACTTGAGGGAACCGTGAATGTTACTTGGCTTTGTCTCTATTGTGTGAAAACTAGTTTTTTCTGATATGGTTCATCCTTTTTTGATTTCCCTATAACCTTTTGGGAACAACCTATCTGACTTTGGACCACATTCTCATATTTCAGCACTTTTTTTATGCACTTTAAGGTATAAAAGAATATGGTGCAACCTTGTTTTGTGAATATCTTTTAGTCAGCATCCTTGGAATTATTTTCATATCTCCCAGGTTTTAATCTTTCTCAGTGATGGCATGAACTGAATTGGTAAAGTATTACACATTAGATTAATGGCTTCTTTGATTGGTTGCTTGTAGAGGCTATGTGTTGATGAAAATCTTCAAATTGCAAGCAGAGCTTGATTCCTTTACGAGTTTCTGTGTACCCATCTGCATACAAAATCAAATTTTATAGGGCAGAATAATGCTTTATTCTACTGAAAGTTCCCTTTTAAAATTTGCATCTTTCTTTTTCTTTTTTCTAAACAATTGCTTTATCCCTAATTCTCTGTACTGTTTTTTCTTCTTATGTTGGATTGATGGCTTAGGTACAAGAAGCTCCTATGCATGGTGGATCTCACAAAAGATTTCTTTTTTAGCTACTCATACCATGTTATGCGTAGTCTTCAAAAGAACTTGTGTAATAGTGAGAATGGCCCGGTTGTTGATGAAACCATGTTTGTCTGGAATGAGTTCTTGACTCGGGGAATCCGGAATCACCTCCAGAATAGTCTTTGGACAGTTGCTTTGGTTTATGGCTTTTTTATGCAAGTAAGGAATTCTAATGTTTTTGATGATTTATCATAAATAATTAAATAAGGTAGGTTGGATGGGAAAAGTCAGCATAATTTTCGCATGACACTGTTGTGGCCTTTGATAGAATTCTTTTTCTGTTTGGAAGTTTCTTGGAACTTATAGATTCTCTTTATGCATACTAGAAATTGAATATTAAAATTATTTTTCAAAAAAAAAAAAAAGGAATCCTAATTTTTACAAACTTCTGATGCTGTTCATGTGAAATCTCATTCATTAATTGAGGCTCTTATCTTTGAAAGTGGTATCATTTAATAATTGGCTCTCTATTGGCGATGTGGTGATACTCTTCTCATGGATGTGCTTTTGGTTTTAGGAAGTGAACATTATGCAGACAGATAATATTTGTTTTTGGGATGTATCAGTGCTACTGATTATTGCTATTTTGCTGTTTTTGTAATTGCTGAAAGTTGTGAACCTGCTCACTTTTGAATATTGTCTGTCCGAGATACAGATAATAATCTGGTCCTTCTTGAGCTACTTGATTATTGCTATTTTGCTGTTTTATTGAATATCTGATGGATTCTTGCTATTTGATATCTAGGCAACACTTTCTAAATATGGACGAGAGATCAAACTGACCCTCATTGCAAGACGTTCCCGTCACTATGCAGGCACCAGGTAGGAGTGTATACATACTTTTCAGACACACCTTGTGCATGTATAAAAATCACTCTTTCTTCACGTGGTTTGTCAATGGTTTTAAAATTATTACTAGAAAATTGTGACTGTCACATAGTTGTGCAGTCGAAGTTGGTTAATATGTTTGTGCTTCATGACTTGTATAATGTGTTATCTGTTTACCACTGTTATCAATAAAGATTCTGTAATATGGTCATAATCCTCGTTAAATCTTGACCTCACATGGAATAGGAAGCCTCACTTGTTTACTTCTTATTTAGGTATCTGAAACGAGGTGTAAACGAGAAGGGCAGAGTTGCTAATGATGTTGAGACAGAACAGATAGTGTTTGAGGATGTTCCAGAAGGGTTTCCCATGCAAATAAGCTCTATTGTCCAAAACCGAGGATCAATCCCTCTTTTTTGGTCACAGGAAACGTCACGCTTGAATCTTAAACCAGACATTTTATGTAGGTTTTTGCACGAGTAGCAGCAGCTAATGTTACGCCACGTATTTCTTCAACTGACTTTTGCTCTTTTCCAGTGTCAAGGAAGGACCAAAATTATGAAGCCACCAGGCTTCATTTTGAAAATCTCGTCAATAGATATGGAAACCCCATTATTATTTTGAATTTGATTAAGGTGGGTTTCCTTGATTGATTGATGATTTTGTTTTTTGTCGACATTGTTATTTATTATCTTCATGGCAGCATCATCTCCATAATCATCACCATCATTTTTTCTTTGTTTTTATTTATTTTTTCTTCTGTATTTAGTGTTAGACATTTTCTTAAGGAAAAGAGATTTACATTTAACGAAGGAAAGATAAAATCCAGATATTAATGCACTTACTCATTTGTATTTGCTGTATTTTTTGTTCTAGGAGAAATTACGTTTTCCGCCCCTGAAGTATCATCATTTTTCAGTTTTCACTGTAAACTACCAAGTTTAGCAATATGTACTCTAAACTACCAAATTGTTTGCAATTTTCACCCCCAGTCAATATTTGACTAGGATGCAAATTACCAAAATTTCGTAGTTCTAGGGTGCAATTTTTAAAAATAAAAAATAAAAAGATGGTAATTTTGGGACGCAAAATTTAATTTTCCCTTAATATTAATGTCCCTTATAATTTCTTTTTGAATTTTGGCAACCAATAGACGCATGAGAAGAAGCCTCGAGAATCCATTCTTCGTACAGAGTTTGCTAATGCAATTGATTTCATCAATAAAAATTTGTCAGAGGAGAACCGTCTTAGGTTTCTTCACTGGGATCTACAGAAACATTCTCGGAGGTATAGGTCTAAATAGCTCAATTCTGGCTCTTTGTTCGTTCAAATAATGCTATTTCTTTTATGATTATGGAAAAATGCTATTCTTTTATTGAAAGTTTGAGTTTTACTGCAAATGTTTATTTTATGCCCTTCAATTCCAGAAAAGCTACAAATGCATTGATACTTCTGGGCAAAGTGGCTGCATATGCATTGACGCTAACGGGATTCTTTTATTGCCAAGTAACACCAACCTTTGGGCGTGAAGAGAATCTAAGATGGCTTTCCTCTGAGTAAGTTTTCTGCTATCTCATCCCAATAGCTTCCAGAATCACTTGTGTGAGTTTGATCATCATGACTCTTCATGCATGGTTAAACTTGCATCAAGGAAATCAGTGAAGTTGCATTTGGAAAGTGAATCCTCAGAGGTTTTGTTCCAATGGTTATCTGATCATGTTATGAAGTTATCATATTTTTAGACTGACTAATGTTTTCTACTAATACTGTTGGTTTCTGATGGTGGTTGGCATTTGAAAATTGATTCAGGAATGTGGATAATGATAACTTTTATCCCCAGACACACTGCAACTATGATAATGAGGATAATGATTACTTAGAGGGGAAACTCAATGGTGCTGATAATGGTCCTTATAACATTTCTAATGGGAAACACTCTGTCAAGCCACCAATGTTCCAAAAAGGGGTGCTCAGGACCAATTGTATTGATTGCCTGGATCGCACGAATGTTGCACAGTATGCTTATGGATTAGCAGCTCTTGCACACCAGCTTCATGCTCTGGGAGTGACAGACAACCCAAAGATAGATCTTGATGATCCTTTAGCAGATGATTTGATGGGGTTCTATGAAAAAATGGGTGACACACTTGCTCACCAATATGGTGGCTCAGCTGCTCATAACAAGGTAATTCTCACTTTTCATGTTCCTTCTCAGTTCATATTGCTTAGAAATTTCAATATTTTATGTGTGATGTGATGAAATTGTGCATAATTTTCTTCTTCTTCTTAATTTCACTTTTATAATTGTTTTGATTTGAGTGCAACTTTATTTGAAGGAGTCTGATATTCTAACCCATTGAAGAAGCTGAACATGCATAATTCTCAACTGGAAAGTCCAGCTTTTAATCCACTGCAACAATGTTCTGGCCCAGTTGATAACTTATACATTTCTAAAATAAGAAAATATCAGCCACTTTGTTGCCTGAGAGTTGGTGGTGGACGTTCATTCTGTTTATGACATTAGGTGACAGTCTCTTTTCAACAAAATATACACGTCACTGGGAGAAAGGAGACATGGCACCGTCACTGTCACTGCCACCGAGTCACTTGGAGGTGCTCAGTGTGTGTGTCTGTGTTTGCATTTCTATGATTATACCTATCCAATTCTTGGTTTTCTTTGATAAGTAAATGACCTTCAATTAAAAGGTGCAAATGGGGCACAAACCCGGTATGCAGGAAGCACAGAAGAGATTTGATACAACACAAGAAGAAGAAGAAAGCTAACTCCTAGAATCCAGAAGATCCAAAAAATTAGGCAGAGAAGAGAAGGCAAAGCAATGAGAAGATTCCATCCAAGCATAGAATGTTTGTAGGACCAACAATTTCAATTCCAAGACTGATGACCCTCATATATCGTTTACTTCTCTCCCTCGGGGACACCAGACTAGAAATTAAGGAATAATACTCCACAATCTCACTAGTAATGCCCACTAAATTGCTCTGTCCAACTAACCAACATGTCAACCACCAACTCAGGCATGCCCTAGTAATCCCAAACAAACTAAATACAGGCGATCAGCATTCTCTACTCAATGAAATGGACTAAAAGATGGCCCCACAAGCAAAACTTTACTTATCTTGCTTTGCATTTTTTATTACTTCTTAAACACATTTCATCTCTGAAGTCCTTTATATATCTTTGGTGGAGTCGAATTTTTTGGATGACACAGATTGTGATCTTCTCATTTGTTGGTGATCATAAGTGGAGTTTTTTCATTTTTTATTGTTTGAAACATCTGCAATGTTAGTGCCAAACGCAATTTCTAGTGTGACCAATGAAGAATCGATTTTGTAAAATCAGATCAAGATAATATGGGATGTACACTGGTTTAATTTGGACCTGAATCATTCAAGGCCCTATTAGTAGGAATCGCATTGTCCTAATGAGTCCCTCGTGAGAATCAAATCCAGAACTGTATTGGTGGCAAAACCGTATTATGGACTAAAATTGTTTGCTTTGGATAAATATTCTGTTTATTTTTTGGAAAGAGGGGTCTCTATTTTCAGAAATTTATAACTTTGTGATGATAAGCTACTCTTGATTTCAATGGGGGAGTTGTTGCCCTAGTTGATGAGGACCATCTCTGTGTAATGATGAACACTTGCATTTAGCATCCACATGTAATCCTAAAACATAATGCATGCCTGCCTGTCAAAACTTAAACTAAATGTGATTCTGCATGTGTAAAACAGAAACCAAAAATCTAGACTATGAGACTATGCTCCTCATAATTTGATATTTGAACTGAAACAATAATGTTTGGGGTTTTGATGGTGGACTATGCAGTGTAGTTTGACATGGTCACTACTTAGGTACCTGGTTGTGGATCGGCCATTGACACTTCTATGGGTATTAGGCATTGTAGATGACTTTGCTTGCTGAATAGAAGAAGAAACTTCTGCTTCTCTCCTTCTATGTTTACTAAGTAATCATCTAAATCGTTACTAATTTGCTTCATTTGCTAACTTTTGAACTTCTGGTGCAATAGATATTCTCTGCGAGAAGGGGTCAGTGGAAAGCAGCAATGCAGTCTCAAGAATTCTTCAGAACTCTTCAAAGATATTACAGTAATGCCTATATGGACGCAGAGAAGCAAGATGCAATTAATGTGTAAGTCTTCCTTTTGCAATCTCATCTTACTTTATAGCAATGTTTCTGCTAACATATTCTCATGTCTGCCAATTGTACTATGTTCTACAAGTTGGAAATGTATGTCAGTGTGATTCTCTAGTTGGGGGATCTGTTTTCAGTGCTCCGGCACTATCTTGGCTCAAATAATTTTTCCCGTAGCCTGTTCTATGTAAAGATTTGGTGGTGGTGAGATGATTTTTAACAAGTGGCATTTCTGCAATTTTATTATGTGTGAGCCTTTGTAGCCCGCTGGTATATGTCCTAATTAGTTAGCGTGGTCCAGTGTTTGACCACATTATGGGTATCAGTTCAGGGAAGAGCTGGGGGTGGGTTTGGCATCTGGTTTGGCTTTAGTCCTTGTTTTGATTCCACTGCCACCACTTGTTAATATGAGGAAAACATTAATGCAGGGTATTCCTTTTACTTTTGATTTTTCTGTATTAAATTTCTTTTCCAAATAATTTGTGCAGATTCTTGGGTCACTTCCAACCGCAACAGGGAAAACCTGCTATTTGGGAGCTGGATTCAGACCAGCACTGTGATGCTGCGAGGAATGGGCATACAAATGTTGATGAAGATGGAAGGTAAGTATTGTTGAATAAAGTTGGCTTGCTACTGCATGACTACTAGCATATGTGCTTGTCAAAATTGATGTCAAAAGTTTGATTTGATGCCAAATATGTTTTGTATCATCTAAATAACATGCAAAAATATGATTCTCAGTAATGGCATGTAAAATATACTTCTCAGTGATGGCTTATTGTTTTGATAGTATGGGGTAGTTGCTGATAAATTTTTGGACTAAGGCTTTAATTAACTCATTTGTGAGTTTTGAGGTACCTTTTGGGTGGAGACTTTTTGTTACTACCTTAGTACTTTAGCAGTCTGAATGTTCTTCTTTCCTTGCAAATAATTTCACTCGTAAAAATGATTTAATTTTTGGGATTAGTATACCACAGAAGATGGTAAATGTCGTACAAAACTGCAAATAATCGTTGACGACATGATTTAACAGTTCATATCCCACATACTTAGTGAAGTCAATAGATCAGTTTATTATTTATTTATAATAGGACATAATAGGAAATAATCTTGTATCATGATTTTTTGAGAAATTTGATGAGGAAAATATAACGGGTTGTGCTCTTTCAAGTTTGTGCCCGTCTTTGGCTTTTCTCTATTCAACCAAGAAAAAAGAAAGGATTTTATTGATTGCTGCTAATTCTAGTATGCATGCACTATTGCTTGCTGAATTGCGAATGATTACACCAACTTTAATCAAGATATGTTTTACAGAAGTTTGTTGCTGCAGTGTAGTTGATGCTTGTTGAGTTACGTATTGTCTAGGTCAATTTTCAAATGATTGGGTTTTATAGATTGCTTGTAATTCTAGAATGTATGCTGCATGTATTGCTGAATTGCGAATGGTTACACTGACTTTAATCAATATACATTTTACAGAAGTTTGTTGCTGCTGTGTAGTTGATGCTTGTTGAGTTATGTATTGTCTAGGTCAATTTTCAAACGATCTTTATCAGATGGGAACATTCTTTGTGAAAGCAGTTCACCCATGTCAGCCACAAATCCTTCACGTGTTTCTAACTCAGTTCTGCCTGCGCGATCACAAGGTGCAAGCAACTTTCTATCCGAGTCATCACCAGAAATTTCAGCTTGCGAGAGTGATATAGCTCTTTCGAGGTTTGGTTACATCACTTTGTCTTTGTTGGTTGGACTCTCTAAAGTCCTTTCTCACTTAGTTTACCTGAATTTTCTTTTTTGATATTCCTTCAGTGAGTACATTTCTTTTTTTAGATATTTCAAAAAATAAAGTATAGAAACTACCCTTCTCAGCTGTATATTTTTTAGACTTCAAGAGTGACGTTAGAGCTGAGAATAAATTTTCCCACTTATTTACCGATCAAAAAAAAAATATCCCCAGTAACAGACAGAATGGTTGGAAGCTGCTAACTGTAGTAGGTTCGGGTAAATGATAAAGCATTCAATCCTCAGAGGTGTTTTCCAAAAATTACATTGCAGAAAAAAATGTGAATATATTTATTAAGTTTATACTTGATTTTCTGGATTGTTGGCCATAAAATAATTTTCTGAGCTGGTCGAAAGACAGGCCAGTGCCAGGTTAGGCTGGCCACCTGGTCTATATTAGGTCCATGTGCTTAGGGAGCTTTGGTTGCACTTTAAAACATGTTTAGTTACGAAACATCTATTTGATTCATGCCTATAACCTTGTCTTATGTGTCAGCCTGATTGACGCTTTCACTGTGTATGTTTGAACAATTATGTAATAAGTTAGTTTATGCCATCTTATTATTTTATGTAGCAATTAATTGTATGATATTACCATTTGTTTTGTTCATATTTGTGGAAAATCATAGTGAACAAATTATGGGTAACATGGTTTTCTTTTGGGATACATAATCTGATGTTACGTAATGATTCCATACCTGATTTGATTCGTCTCTTGTTCCCTCTTTTTGCAGGTATACCCCATCAATGCCTCGCAGGCAGCTTTTTGAGGATATGCAAAGAGATCGATGCCTTGAAACCAATCATATTTACTTCTCAGAACATGGAGATATGTCCAACTGCTCAAATTTTGTTGACCTTGACTGGTTATCTTCCTCTGGGAATTCGTGCGAGGAAGAGCAATTTGAGAGGTAATTTTTTTATTTAGCTCTAGGAAAGTGAGCCGTGTTAGTAAAATATTTGCAAAGGCTGAACATAGAATGAACTGCCTGCATGAGATGTTTAGAGCAAGGATCAAGAATTTCTTCTGTAATGATGGTCAAAATCTCGTAGGGTCAATTGCACCCACATTATAATTGTTAAGATTGGCCAATACATAAAAAAGTGCTAGAAGTTAGGTTTTTAGGCTCTGTTCAAGGTAATTGAAATTCCTCGCATTCATTTCTGTCCAAATACACCATATCAGGCCAGTAGGAACCGTCTTTCAGAACTACTATAATGTTTTGGTTGCCAATGCCTCCTAACCCTCTTCACAAGTGAAAAAGGTCCACTATTCTTTTGGGAATGACTCGAGCCAAATCAGTTCGACTGAAAAAGTCACAATGATGTCTTCTCCTTGCTCCTTAGATTATCCATGGTGAAAATCTTCCCTAGAGAGGCTAATCTTAGCGAAAAAACATAGGTCTTGACAGGACCTTAGTCCAGCCAGATACTTTTTCAAGGAAAGGAATTGCTATCACGAGGAAGGATGACATTATAGAAAGAAAGAACACTAAATATCCTTCCCGTGGAAGAGGTCCAAAAAGCTTTTCTTCACCTCCTTGTCCGAAATTATTGGAATACGTCATGTTAGAGAAAGCAGTAAAGCCTGTCACAAGCCGCTTTGATAAGGAACTGCTAGATGTCTCCAAAGGATCTGCCACAGAATCATTCTTAGCTCTTGCAATGTTGTACACATCCGAGAGCACTTAAGATCCCTGTCTCTATACCATTAATCATGCCAGAATCTAATCTTAGCTCTGTTTCCCACCTCTAATTTAGTATAGTTACAAAATATTCTCCAATTTTTACATATGTTCTTCTTTAATTCCACCCCATGAGAGGTCCTTGGACCTCATTGTAACACCATCCACCCCACAAACATCCGTATTTAGAATCTGGTATATTGCCCTCTACAGAAAATTATTTAGTACTATTGGAGTATGGATGACGTGATATTCATCATATCACAAAATGGGATGCCATTATTTGCTTCTATAAGCACTAATTTTTAATGGCATATTATCCTATGAGAGGATGAAGATACCACGTCAAAGTACCTTGGGATTACCTGATAATTAGTTACCCTCTGCAAGGCCTCTCTATCATTCTGATAACGCTGATGTCACCTCCCCCAGAATGCATTAAACAGTTCTGAAATCTCAACCTGCCCTTAAAGATTGGAGAACATACCTTGGTCCAAATTTCCGTATGAAATTTGACATCTTCACTTAAAACCACCCTATAGGAAGTCCCTTTGTAGTTTCTCTCTAGGCAATTAACTGCACTAGAAGGAAGCGGAAAAAGAGGCATGAAATATCTTGGCAAATTAAAATGTGTTCCTGACTAAAAAACTCTAATATTGGAATTATATCTGAAGAAGTTAACTTCGTCATAAGTGTCCACAGGTCATTGATACTCACAAACTCTTCGGTTGCCGGGCTATCAGCAGAAAATGTTGTCGATGGAGTGATAGGAGAGGCTACCCCCTCCACCAGTGAATGCGGATCCAGCATGAAAGTAAGTAAACCTCCCACCCCCCCCCCCCCCCCCCCCCCCCCCCCCCCCCCCCCCCCCCCCCCCCCCCCCCGCGTTTTAATATTCGTAGCCTTGGTGTAGAAGTGTTATTCATTTCTGTATGTTGACAGATCTAGGTAAAAGTTGCAACTCTATGGGATTTGTATATGTTGATTTATTGTTATACCAAACATGAAATATTTATTGTAGACCAAACATGGAAATACTAGTAGATAGAAGATATCAGTCATCTCTTTTATTGTCATATTTCTTTTAATCAAATACACAGTGGTCAAGGAATTATATTATATTTTGGAGTATTCTTTGGTGTTAATGTTGAATATGCAAAATTATGTTGCTTGGTGCATACATACTGATTGCTGATTTTTGGCCATAACGGGTTCTAGAGTGGACTGCTCTTTAGTTCTATTGATTTGGGCTTGAATTGTTGGTTCGTCAGTAAATTGTTAGCTTGGGAGGTTGGAGAACGCATTCTGAAGTCTAATGTAGCTTCTTTTCCTGTGTTATGTTATGTAGGGGAGGGAGCAGACTGAAACAGAGCTGTCCTATGGTACTGGACAGAATTCCGATGTGCTCGAGGAATTTCCAGATAGCTTTGTGCACTGGGTGAACTATGGGGAGACACTCTGCAGCTGAAGTTAGGGTTAACTTTTTCCTCCTAATTCGATATATTTTCGCTCTCGTTTCTCAGGCTACTGTCGGGAGAAGAGACTGTAGAGAAAGAGAGAGAGAGAGAGAGAGCGAGGGTAGCGGGAACGAGAGAGAGAGAGAGAGAGAGAGAGAGCAGATGAGTAAGCCGGCAATTTTTTTTGTAAGATATTTTTCGCACGAAGCATTGTGTTCCATCGGAGACTCGATCAAAAAACCCGATACCAAAGTACAAGAGTAAATAGGCAATAACTAAAAAAAAAAAAAGAAAAAAAAAATTCTTTTTTAGGAGCTCAATTGTAATATTTTTCTTGTTTCTTGTAAATATTGAATCATTGTACTCGCCAGAGCTCCACTATTAACTACGAATTGCAGGTCATTGATTCTTTTGTATTGGCTTCATGTTTATTTTGTGGTCAAGCTCAATTTCAAGCATGCTGCGATCCAGGTATTTATAGAATAAAAATGATAAACACGATAATTTTCACAACATAACTTATAAAAATAACACTATTTTATAAAAATAAAATAAGACCGCTTTATAAAAATATTCTCATTTTATATTACTTTACATGTGTATCATTACTCTCTATAACTCCCGTCATTCTGAGTGTCTGACATGTCTAGTCGTAGGCCCGAAGACCATTGCCGAGGACTTCTGTTCATTGAAGTGGACATTTCTACAATTCCCACGATCCAGCTATTTAGTAAGTTTCTTTACAATCCCATGTATTTCGCAGAACCACAAGAAATCCGAGAATACATAATGAGCTTTGCACGATAAGAGGTGTGCTTAGATAAAGATTTATCATTAAAACCCTTTCGTTTCTTTGGTTTTTGATCTTTTTCGCCTTTGGTCCCAGATTAATTTAGAAAGAGTAATCAAATCAACGTTAATCCTCCGGGGATTATGATTCTAACATTGACTCTGATTTGAATAAAGAGACGAGATAAAATAATTTTAATTTTAATTTATTTTTTTAAAAATTATTATTGTTTTAAAATTAAAAAAAATTAAATTATTTATTATATTTTATATAAAAATTTATAAAAATTATAATGATAAGATGAGATAGATCGAGATGTTTTTGGTATCCAAACCTAAAACTAAGACTGTTTAGATGTTAAATTGAGTTTAGATAAAAATATTGTTAGAATATTATTTTTTAATATTATTATTATTTTAAAATTTAAAAAAATTAAATTATTTATTATATTTTATGTTAAAATTTGATGAGTTGAAATGAGTTCGGCAACCAAAACGTAACTTCAGGTCTCGTACGAAGAATCAGCTGATTTCAGGAGAATAGAGGCAAGCAATTACCCAACGCCATAGAGGTGGGTGAGCAATTAAGCATGTCACGTGTCAATACTGGACGTACACAGCAATGTTGGAGTGAGGACCCTTATCCAAAATATTCTACACAGCTCTGATGAGAAAGCTCTTGGAAAGAAAATAAAATTTGTCTTAAGGAGTCCGACAAAAAATACCTTGACTGGGATTCATAAATTTAACCTTTCAACATAAACCGAAAACAATATAACAAGAGTAACGCAAGTTCTCCAAAGACTAGCATCTCATACTTATAAAGAAGAATGTGACGATGATGCCAGGACTACTAATCTTCGAATACCAAAGCTGCTTGAGAACCTAGGATTCCTACTCTGCACCAGAAAGGTCAACCCAGAATGGGAAAGATACGGGCTATGTGCTCGAATGGAACCGTATCTGCTGTGTTTTTCTTAAGTTCAGGATGGTTGAATTCATTGGGATGTAGGACAATGAGTTGGCCCCTGCCATTACCTTTCTCAAGAACCCAATCAGAATTCACTACCATCAGCTCAAGGAATTTGTCCAAGGATAGCCCTTCAATGTTGATAGCCTGTTACGATTTGACCAGGAATAAGAAGTTTTACATAGAAAGATAAATGTAAAAAGCGGCAACGGGCTAGAAATTCCATAATCTCCAGGAAAAGGCTTCATGATTAAATCAAATATAGGGCAATTATTAGAATCAAGACTAGACCAGGTTATTGGACAGCAGAATAACAACAGTAAAATGCAACAAAATCGTGACAACCTCTCTCTGAAAATCATCAGCGATGATCAGTATGCTTTACTGTAATGTAATAAGCAAAACGAGCATTATCCATGCACACAAGGAGTATAAATACCCAAACAGAAAGGGTAAAAGGTCCAGACAACTCTTGTAACTGGAAAAAAAGAAAAAAGAAAAAAAGCCAAGACGACCATCCAAGGACCATTGGTAAAAAAAAGTATTCACCTCCACCATCATCTTCCTTCCGACGATCATAATAGATTTTAATGGACTAGAGCCCCCGTGACTTCCTTGTATCGATTTATCATTCCAAGTAGGTGTTTTTCCTGTATACGGCCCATATGCTTGGGCTACGCCTATTGTTCTTATCAATAAAATTACATTTTTTTTTTCTCGGCAAAAAGGGCTGGAGGGGGCGACCAGAGATGGCTTCCCTACCAGGACGTGACCATAGTAGCACCCAACCTGCTGGGGAGCTAGACAGGAGGGGCCTAGAAGGCGAGAACTGCAAGCGCGCTCCCTACGAGTCGGACTTGAGCCATAGCCTGACCCCAGCCCCACGAGGGCATCAATGGTCCATGAGCCAATAGGTCACCAATAATCCGGAGTGCTTCCCGTTGCTCACCTATACAAAAAATCTCCCAAACCATGATTGCTCATTTCTCTCCATATACACCACAACAAAAAAGAAAATCATATTTTGCCAAAAATTTGTTCTACTGGCTACCTGTAACGACTCGGTTCAACATTTCTAAAGCTAGAATATGGCTAATTTTATTTGGCCTAAATTATGCATTGATGGGCCGATATTTTGGGGAAGCTCAATTGAGATTTTTATTGGATAATTTTGAATAGACCACGAGCCTAAGATTTGGTATGGTGAATTGAGGATTTTTATTAGGCCCAAAATGGGTTAAAGACCAATTACTATTTATGGAACAAATGGGCCTATATTTTATTTGGCATTGGGCCCAAAAATTCATTTAAAGGCAAAAGGATTTATTGGACAAGTCGGGCTCATGTTGGAATTTATGATCGACCTGTTAAGAGTTGTCAAATGATTAAGCCCATGGAATAAGCCCAACATCTGAGACCCATGGAAAAGGACCCATGACTCAGTTACAAAGAAAACCCTATATATATATATACACACCCATGAGTCCAGCATGTATAAAAACCCATGCTATGCATGTATGTCTTCACCTTCAATCTAGAGACTAGGGTTGCCGCACTGCGCACGCACTCCTCTCCACAAAAGATTTCCTCCTCAAGCCACCAGCCTCCTATCTCACGGAACAACCCGAAGGAAACAGCACACCAAGCAAGCCTCCCACAGTCAAGTTCCACCACCCATGAGTCTAGTAGCAAACCGAAAACCATTGCCCACCACCTCCCTGAGCCCCGACTAAGTGCAACCGAAACCAAGAGTAGTCATGTTCACATGGCAAGCCACAACACCACCAAACCAGCAACCACCTTATAGCAACCCCACGCCTAGCAGAGGACTACTGACGCGGCCCCTGTTTATATACAATGAAAACATAGCACAATCCATCCTCCAAGCATGGCAAACCAGCAAGCCCACATCCCTCCTCAGCCTTCCAACCTCCACAGAAGACGCCGCTCCAACCGACAATGTCAAGGTAGCCTTCCCCGTAAGCCTTCATCACCCTCCCCCCCCTTCTCTCTCCACCATCTTCTCGGCCTAGCAGGGTTTACGCTGGTCCCTCTAGAGGCTTTTGCCACTGTGACTCTCAGCCAACCACCAGTGTAATCACGCGTTCCCTTCTCTTGGTGAGTCTATCGCACAACCATCTTTCTCTCAAGTGATGTCTAGTTTTGTTTGTTTCTTTCTTTGGCAAGTTTTCCTTTAAACCCTTGGTGTGTCTCTTTTCCCCTACAACATATTGAAGATTTTTCCAAGTGTTATTATGTTGCTGCCCTTAATATGTAAACTATGGCAGATTGTTTTAGACTTGGATGTTCACGTGGGCTTTTGTTCTTGGGCTGGGCTTGATTTTAATGGGACTTGTGTTTGAGTTGGGTTTATGTCCAGTGGATATTAATTTAGCCTTGTATCTTACGTTAGGCTTAATTTTTATGTTTGGCTTGGTTTTATTTATCTCAAAAAACTACTATAATATTTTAAGCTGGGCTTAGTGTTACTTCATGTTAGCCCAGAAACTCTATTTTACAGAAACTTTATTTTTCCTATAAAAAATATTTAAGGGGTTTAAAATATATTACTTAAGTATTAAATTATGATTAGCCTATAGTAATGGCTTACAAGGATTTTAACATTAAGTATTATTAAGTCTATTTTATGAACCGAATATTTCCACTGTTATTTTATAGCTTCAGGTAAAATATATTGCCTACTAAAGTATAATTTGAAAGTTAAGATGTGATATTTAGTATTTAAATAAATTATATGATATTAGTATCCAGTAATTAAGTATATAACAAAATATTTATTAAGTTTCCATAATACATATCTAACTAAGTAGGATATTATGACACTTCTTTCTATGAAAGTTAGTGGCGTTTAGTACTTCGTATAGGTGACAAGTTACGAAGTAAAATTCAGGAAGCAACACAATGAGGTAAGTAGCATGATCATAACCTGTATGGGTGTTGTAACTATTCTATTTTGCATGTGAAAGGTGTTGTTTACCTTTGCTATGTACAGCCAATTCAAGGTTAGCCCCTCTTTATGAACCCTTGAAGAATTTCAACAACATGCTTGTGAATGAAATTACGTATGCTATGCTGAATTGTATGTCTATTTCATTATGTTATGTAATGCTTATGTCATGTTATGTTATGTTATGTTATGCAATGCTTACGTCATGTTATGTATGTAACGCTCATGTTATGTAATACTTATGTTATTATGCCATGCATATAAGTATGACATGCCATAAAAATTCATGATGTCAACATGTTCACATGCATTATGATAAGATAAGATAAGTGAAAATTCATGTGAACAATAAGTAAGCTTCAAATATTGGCCTTATATTTTCTTTTTATATGAGTGGATGTGCAAGCCACAGACCTAAGCATGGTCCACCACATGTTATGCTATGATGTATGTGGTGACATGAACCTAAGCGTGCTTCAACATATGCTATGCTCTGATGTATGCGGTGACACGGACCTACGTGTATTCCACCATACGTTATGCCATGATTTATGTGGTGCCACAGACATAAGCATGGTTCACCATATGAATTATACGATGCCAAGGACCTAAGTGTGATTCACCATATGTATGCTATGATGTATGAGGTGCCATGGACCTAAGCGTGGTACATCATATGTTATGCTACGATTTACATGGCCAATGACAATTGGACTGATACACATTATTATGGCCACTAAGTGAAAGATAAGATAAATAAGTCATGCAAGAATCATACGAAATGAATGGAGTCAATCACTCATTCATTCATGTTACATGTATCGCCATGATTATTTCTTGAATCCACCTAAGTTACTGATTAATGATCTATATGCTATGTGTATGCATGACGATGCATAAAAGTTTTCAAAGTTAAGCCTAATGTCAAGTTAAGTTAAGTTTACAGCATGATCTGCTATTACTAAGTCTTGAACTCATTTTTGTTTGTTTTTATGTTTTAACTACCCCAGGTAATGATCTTTATGAAGATGAAACTGCAGGATGGGACTTGGCCTCAGGAGACGAGGCAAAGGCATAGACAGTTTATGACATGCAAAGTTTCATGATTAAAGACTGTCTTTGTTTATTTATGAATTTTTTTGTTCTGATGCTTCATTAAGATGAAAAATTTTTAAGTCAAGGTTAGTAGAACACCAGTTCCCTGAAATTTTTAAATAACTTTATTCATAACCCTAAGGGAACAGGGTGTTACACTACCAAACTCCCTTCTCTAACACGAAACAAGATCCACCACACTATGAGGAATAAACCAACCCAAACCAAATATGCTCACGTTATAAATCCTATCACACAGCCTTGAAATGTTTGTTTTCTATTCTTATGCCGAAATAGATCTTTTCTTATCATCCAGACATAGATTCCTAAACAACACAAGCACGACCATATCAACTAGTAGGAGCTAGCCTACAAATACAATCACATTGTGTGCTTTCACACAACATCTAGGCATACCTCAGCAAGCACAGGTCTGGGAACCTTTTGATAAGTCAAGGACAGGACATGAATTGCATAGGCTTGGATTGCTTGCTCAAAACCTGCAATTTATTTTCTTATAAGCAATAGGCTCGTACATGAAGAAAAACAGCTGCAGAAGCAGCAGGACAAGAATGATAGAAGCAGTAAAAAATGAGCAGAAAGAATAATGTCATGAGCCAGAAGAGGTGAAGATACCAAACACAACATCAGTTTATGAACATTTCATACATGCAACTTTGATATGTCGGTAGGATCAATATAATCCACAACTACCCAACAAATATCTAGGATTTCATCGCATTAGCTACAGTGCATTTTAATTCAATATTATAACGAGTATATTATCAGATTATGCAGATCTAAAATGATGTGAACAGTAGAATATCAGCAACATCTGGGAGTTGTACAGAAATGCCTTTTCCAATGTGTCAAAGGCAGTCTCTTATGAGTAAACACGGAGCCCTATGTCCTCTTCATTATTCTGTAACATTTCTTTTATAAGTAAATGTGAGTTTTGTTGATAATAACAATAGACATACCCCAAGTACACAGGTCAGTAGAAGAGAGTGATTCTTCCAAAACATAATCCTCAATAAATGGAATAAGTATATTTATCCAACTGGATAATAGAAATATCCGATAGCATATACCATGGTCATACACCAATAATTACCGCATCAAACCTTTACTACCTGGCACAGCTTCAACAATATGACGACTCTTAGCTGCTTCATCCCAGAACTGACGGAATCTTCCTGTCTGCATACAAAGTGGGTAAGGTATCCATATTGGATGCATGGCATACACGAGTCAATAGACACAAAGCAAAAAAGCATACCTCTAAGTAGTGTGAGAGAACAATAAGGGTCTTGAACTGCTCCTCCATTTGCTGGCTCAATCATATTAAAGAAAAAAGGCAACATCTTACCATTGATTGCTATGAAGAAGCTTTTTGTTAAAAACCAGACCCTTGAGACCAGCCCAAAAATTTAAGTAAAAGAACATCAAAATCAAATATTAAAATTTATATGCATCCATTTAGAAGCTTATGAAGACAGAAGAATTAAAGAAATGCTCATCTGAAATAGCAGAAAGCCCATAGAAACTTATTTATACATAATCTCTCTGTATCTGTTTATACGTGTATATTTTTTAAATCTACAGCAGCCGATAAACCATGCCTAATGTAATGGTTAGAGTGAGTTACCACGCGCTCTGGAATAAAAAAGAGACAGAGGCTGAAATCAGGAGCTGGCATTTCCATAAGTGCCTTAACCAAGATGCGGGAAACAATTTGGGTACTCATTCGCTCTGGCTCAAACTGCACACAACGCACAACATCAAAGTTTTTCACTTTTCTTTTTCTTTTAAGTATAATAAAACCAATCACATATACGTGTCTGAGTCACATATATTCAATGTACATACGTATATATATCACATGTTACCTGATAAAGACGAAGAAGGCAGAGATTGGCACTAAGGCTGTACGTTTGTGACGATACCTGGAAATTACACGCAACAAAAAATAGTGTACATTCACGGAAAAGAACCATCTTTGTTCGATTCATTACGATGCGATGAGATCTAAATGACTTACAAAGGAGTGATTAATTTTAAGTCATAGAATTGAATCGGAACAGAAAAGAGAGGAGGAAGTTGAAGGGGGAGGGGAGGGGATACCTGGTCGTTAACGTAGTTCTCAAGATCGGGAAGGATGTCGGGATTGTAGGGATTCACCGCCACCAGTTGCTCTACCGTGTACTGCTGAACCTCTCTTTCCCTCTCCCTTCCCATTTTTTCCCGGTTCTTTTTATTCCAACTTCCTCACGAACCCTATATTAAGAAGCTCTTCTTAACTTCAACCCCCGCACAGAGAGAGAGAGAGAGGATTGGTGTATTAGGATTCCGAAACTACTTTTAGACACGGAACCGATCTTAGGGTTTTAGGCGATACTTTCCCATAACCTCAACGGTCTAGATTGGCCCCCAAATTAGCGTTAACAATCTATGCCATCATCTGCGAGTTCACTTCGATTTGATTAGAAATTAAGGTCGTAAATGAACCAGAGCAATCGAATAGACAACTCAAAATTTTTTTTTTTTTAGTAGACAACTCAAATTTAATAGATGACAAGATTATTCAGTAGGCAGTCCAAACTCAAATGTGTATAAACTCGCTTGACTCAATTATAATAAGCTTGTATAAAATTGAGTTCGATTCATATGCTTGTTCTTGTGGTGCTCTCAATCTCCACTTGTGATTTTTCGAGGAATCGCTGTGGCTGCATCCCTTGCGATCATGGGGATCTAACATGCTCGTATATAAAAGTTGCAGTGGAATGAGTAAATGATATTAGTTGGAAACTGATATTAACAGGCTTGTTTGGAAAAAGTTTTTATCCCAAAATTCTCTTCTCATTCCATCTCATTCCCAAACATCACTGGGCCTCGTTTGGTTACGCAGTTCAGTTGACATGAGATGAGATATTTTGAATAGTAGTAAGATTTTTGAGTTAAGGTGAGATGAGATAGTTTATAAACAATTATGTGTTTGGATAGTGAGATGAGATGATATATTTTGTAAAAAAGTGTGTGTTTGGATAGTGAGATAAGATAAAATAGTTTTTAATTTTTTGGAAATTTGATAAGACTGTTCATCCAGATAGGGTTTTTTCCCGGTCCGTAACAAACTCGGGTCGATAACCGCATAATGAAACCAGAGTAAACCCAGTCGAGGTACTGGATTTAAAACCCATATTCAAAGCCCAATACCCAGGTTTTTAAGAAAAATTAGCTAGTATCAAAACGACTCTTCAGTGACCCTTACGCCTTCGACTCTTCAGATCGTTCTCTCTCATAGAAACTAGAAAGTACGCACGCAGTAACCAAGAAAGATTTAATAGTCGTTTGGATAGTGAGTTGAGATGAGATGAAAGCTGAAAGTTTAATAAAATATTGTTAGAATATTATTTTCTAATATTATTATTGTTTTAGAATTTGAAAAAGTTGAATTGTTTATTATATTTTGTGTAAAAATTTAGGAAAGTTGTAATGATGAGATGAAATGAGATTAAACACTTTTACTATCCAAACAAGAAAGAAAAATCAAAGACCTTGTTTTGTGGTGGTGGATGTGAAAGAAGATTTACGTGTTGTCTTGGTGGGTAGTGAAAACCCTTTCCCTCCTTTCTCCGTTACTACGATCTATTTCTGAAATAAGAAAAAATCATAATAAACAATGTAAACGCCTATAATATACCAAACAAAGCCTTTTCCTCGAAAGAAAATTACAGTTTTTCTGGCCTTTTCCCTTTGAAAAAATCTGGGGAGCAGCCACTATTTGGTAGCAGCCACCCTAGCAAAATGACCAATTTCTCCCTGCAACAAAATGCACGAGTGTCTATCAGATTTCATCTATTTGAATCTTCTCAGAAGACCTCCTCTCCCCCATCCCCATCCCCAGCCTGCGTTCCTTCTGTCTGCACTCTCCCCCCACCCCCATCAACACACAATCCGCATAAAAGAAAAAAGAAACAACTTTAAGCATAGTTAAGAATGAGCTTTTATCCAAAAATAAAACAAAGAACTGGAAATAGACAAGGCAACCATATCAACAAGCATTCTTTGCAGTACCACATTATCTACGCAAGAAGCGGCAAAATTAAATAGTAACATATTATACCATAATTAATACCAAAGCTACGAATACAATTAATTAATGGAGATAACCAGTGCAGTACATTTCCTAGTTCCTAGACTTTTTAGCCGGCTTGGACGAACCCTGTGGCTTTGGAGCCTTCCTCTTTATCGGCATCAAGCTCTTCTCCTTAATCTTCTTAGGGTTCTTCTCCGAGGTCTTAACCTGACTGAGCCTCTTGGTCTTCACACCCTTCTTCTCTGCAATCTTCTTGGGGGTTACAACCTTCCTAGTTTTAGTGCTGTTATTTTCTTTTTTGTGGGTCGCTTTCTCTTTGACCGCCAACTTGACCTTCTCGGTGGAGGAAACCTTGAAGGAGTTCTTGATTTTCACAAGCCTCTCAGACTTGACAAACCTCTTTAACTGAATATAGAGGACTTTCTTGAAATTGGGTGGCAACACTTTCTTGTACTTCTCCTCTGAGAACTTCAATATTGCTTGCTGGCTCGAGCCGGTTCGATCCTTCAGAGTCAGTATGGCCTAGCTTATCATCTGCCAAAGAACCGAAAAGAAAACACTTTTTTAAAAAAACAAAACAAAACAAGATGATGAAGATGATGATGATGATGAAGAAAAAGAAGAAGAAGAAGAAGAAAGAGAGAGAGAGAGAGAGTAAAGATGATATGAAAACCGAAGGACCTCAAAGTAAGGGGATGAAGGGTTTTGTCCTTATCTGCAACAGCAACCGTAGCTTTCGCAATTTTCTGAAAGGATCTTCTAGAGACTTGCTTGGAGAAAGGGTGCCTCTGTGTGTGTGTGTCGATGTTTTGGGGAAGAAAACACTACCGACCAACAAAACACACATTTTGCATTAAAAAAAAAAAAAAAAAAGCAGACACGTAGGGTGTGCAATGTGTGCACTGCAACAATGGCTCCTCCCTAGTTTTACTCTTTTCCTTTATGGGATAGAATGCTCACAAATGCAAACGTGCTCTAACAGAGTATGGAAAATCAAAATCAATAACTTAAAATAAAAAATAAAAAGAAGAAGAGGATACCACGAAGGGAAGGGAAAGGAAGAGCAAGCAAAGGTACTTGCGAGGAGTCTAGGTAGGAGGTAGTGCTCACGAAGTAGTAGAAAATAAAATACAGGTTGTAGTCCATATTACTCGGGTATAGCCTGGAACCCGGATTTCCAGGTTTCAAAAATCCAGATTCATCTGGGTTTCGAACTGGGTAACCTGGAATCTGGGCTGGGTATACCCGGTTCGAAACCCGGTGAACAGTCCTGGGATTTTATAAAGTGGTGGGTCCATCAATTATTGAAAAGTATTTTTAATTATTAAGTTGAAAATATTATGAAAATATTAAAAATAAGTAATATCTATTATTGATTTAAAACTCATAAATATCTTAACTTTCCCAAAATATATTTTTTTGGAGTTGGCCGTGACTATTTCAGCATTTCTAAATATGAAAGCATTTCTTTGTTAAACGAAATTATTCTAATTATGACCTATTTATTATACTAGATTTTATAAAATTTGAAATATATTTTTCTAATTATATATTACAATAAAATAAAAAATTCTAATAGGTATTTATATATATTAAAAATGTGGTAGTTAGCAGTACTATAGCAATACTATAGAGGCAAATGAAAATTTGTAGGATATCAACTGTAGCAGTACTGTATCATTACTATAGCGTTACTGTAGCGATGGTTGAAAAATTAGATATGAGATAAAATTTTGTATTCTGTTGTTTGGATAGGCAAATGAAAGATGAAGTACAGTTTAGATGAGATAGTTTGTATCTCATCTGGGCATCCAAACTGGACTAAAGGTTTTGAGAAAGGAGAAAAAAAGAAGTTGAATAAAAAATATTATAAAGTTAAAATATTATTAGAATATAGTTTTTTAATATTATTTTTGTTTGAGAATTTGAAAAAATTGAATTATTTTTTATTTTTTATTCAAAAATTTGAGAAAATTATAATGATTAGTTTGAAAAAGTTGTAATAATTAGTTTAAAAGTATTTGTATTTAACACAAACTATCTCACTACTATTTACAAAACTTTTATCTCATCTCACTCCCTAAACTTGTCATACTAGTAGTACCAGAACAATTGTACGAACACTCCTTCATTAATAGAAATATCCATAAGTCATTATTTCTTTATCTCAACTATAGTTACATACCAACATTAGGTCATCACTTGTATCAAAATACAAAACACTGCAATTTTTGGTCATCTAATTACAATAAACATCATAAAAGTTACAAAGATTTTAAAACTAAATAAGGACAGGCCCTGTGGCTATTCCTATAACAACCCGATTCAATATTATTAGGGATAATTATGGATAATTTTATTAGGCTCAATAAATGAGTTAAAGCCCATAAAAGAGTTTATCGGATAAGTTATATTTATTTGAACATAGAATTAATGCTCCATTATTTTTTTTTAAACTCAAAGCCTGTGAGTGTTAGACTCTAAACACTATTACCATTCAGCTTTCCTTTACATAATAAAACTCCTAGCTACTGGATTTCCTTTTATAAATTTCAACCACGCACAAATCTAGTTCCATTTCAACCACGCACAAATCTAGTTCCACTCCCATGCACGTACGTCTCTCTTTCTTCATCACTAGGGTTCTCCGTTGGTCTATATATAGAAGCTCATTACACACAAAAGAAAACTATCCAAGGATTTGTTGCTGTAGCCAGCCCCTTGTGATACCCCGTATTTTTAGTGTACTTTTATTGAAGGATTATTTTATTAATTCAAAAATTTATTCTCTTGTTTTAAAATTGTCAGATTTTTAGTGGATTTATTTTTATGATTTTTAATTTGTGAAAATTAAATTTGATATGTTTCCTTAATATTAATTATTGTTATGCATTTAAATTGTTCTTCATTTTAAATTAATTGATTGTTGGATTTAATTATTTTATTTTCATTTTACCATTACGTTTAAATTATTTTATTTGACTTGTTGTTTTAAAATCTTTTTTGTTGAATCATTTTTTTTTGTGACCCAAGATGTGAGGATTGGATCTCATTTATTTCCCTCCATTTTTTTTTTCTTTCCTCTTTTTCTTTTCTTCTTCTCTTTTCTTTTTTCTTCCTTTTCTTTTCTTCCTTACTCTCCAGCGTGCGAAGTCCTCTCTCTTCTCTCTCCGTCCATTTCTCCTCTTCGCCCAGCCCACCGCCGCGGCGCCGCCTAGCCCATTAGCTCCCCCTCCCTCCGGCGACCACCCCACTCCATTCTCAGCCCCTTTTGTGCCGCCGTTTGCCCCCACGAACCGCCTAAAGCTACGGCACATCTTGAGCTCGCGCGCCGCCGTCGCGCCACCTCCGGCCACCATCTCTTCACCACTTCATTCTCGACCTCCTAGCAACCCAATGCACCCATCCTTAGCCCCGATCTACCACTGGTGAAGCACATCCACCAACATTTTCGTTTTGGGCATTTTTGGCTTTAAATCATCCTCTACGCTGCCACCCACGGCAAACCACCACCACCACTAGCTTCACCGACATCCCTAAGCCCCACCCTATCAATTTCGGGTCTTGGTTTGTCCCCATTCAAAAATGGGTATTTGAGACCCACAGCCACAGTGCATTTTGCACTATTTCGTTGCTATGCCGCCACTGCTACCACCTCCGTGATCTTTCAAAAATTATATTATAGCATTGTAAGTATTTTTCCAAATAAATTTCGTGATTTAAATGTATTTTTGCACGAACTTATTTTATCTGTGAACTGGTTGGTTATGCCGGACTGAGTTCGAGGAGTAAGGGGTCAGATAGATTGGATGATGGAGTTGTTTGTGTGATTGGTTTATGCTGTGAGATTTGTTAGCGGTTCTGGGTTTAAATATTAATGTTTGGAGTTTGACGTTGGTTATGGTGGATATTAATGATTTTAGAAAGTGATGATATACTTCTTATCAAGAAGAAAAAAAAAGAAAGTGATGATATATTTTGGAATTATGAGGGTTTTGAGGAATTAAAATAGATTATTTTAGAAGTTTAGGCTTAAATATCGAAATACGTGATAGATTGAAAACTTACGGAAATTACGTGATTATTTTTATAGGTGACGATTTAGAGTCGACTCGACATTTTTGAGAAAAATTCTGAAAAGCTAAGAAGTACAGGTAAGTGGGGTTCCTATGCTAGACTTTACATAAAATAAAATAAAATGAGGTTGCTTTGAAAATATGCATGTTTGTTTTGAAAAAAAATCAGAAAACAACTTTAGATATGTGTTCTGCATATGCATGAAAGCTGTATAGGAGAGTATTTTGTCATGACTGGTGTAGACATGAGCTAATTTTATGTATTTTGTTTCTGATCATGCAAAAATGAGCGAATATGAAAATCTAAAAGTTTTGTTGTGAATAAATGAAGATGTTTTGATTTTGTTGATTTTGAACATGAGAAATTATCTAAAGCTATTCAGTATTTGGTTTTGATATGATGTGGCATCTGAAAACCTTGGCATGAGATTCTGATTCTGTATTCTGATTAAAGGCTGAATCTGATGTTCTGCTCGGTTTCCGTTATAGCCCAACCACGGGTTATAATAGTGGATAAGGCCCAACCACAAGTTATAATAGTGGATATGGCCCCACCACGGGTTATAATAATGGATACGGCCCAGCCACGGGTATAATGGTGGTTTATAACCCTACCACGGGGGTTAAACATGGTATCTGTCCCGATGTGATGCTCCGATACGATGAAGATGAGGTCTCAGATTTTTGACATGCCAAAGGATTTTGAATAAGAAATTTATTTGAAAGCTTTGCTCTGAAATTTTTGATAACATACTTTGATTATGCGTTCTGAAAGTAAATATTTTGTATTGCATTCTGAATTCTGAAAATGTTCATGTTTACATACTAGTATATGTTCTCTGCTGACTGAGTTGTTGATAACTCACCCCCCTTATCTCCAATATTTTTAGATATTTTTTGGATATTTCAGCTAAGGATCCGGACTATGAAAAATTGGTGAGATGACTTAAGAATAGTGGATTAAGAATAGAAAGCTTTCGATGAGTATTGGTGATTTTTTTATAATTATATTGTTGAAATGTGAGTTTAAGTGACATGTAGAGAAGTTGGTAAATTTTTGGGGTTACTGTATTGAGGATTTTATATACGAGTATGTGTGGTTAATTAAATTTGAAGTGTTTACTTTTGATTTGGAGTTTTTGGAAGTATATTAGCAATGTTGGAGTTGATTATCAGGTAACATGAGTTAACTCTTCGGACTCTCGGGAACGGGACGTTACACCCCTCGTGTTCCTAGACTATCACGTTGCCTCATCCACATTCAGAACACCCCCACTCTGCTGCTGTAGCCCCCTCCCCTCAAACTCGCACGCCCAAGCTACAAGTCCTCCACTGAACAACCACCAGCCTCTTCCTCCAAGCCGTAACATCGTAGCTCTGTCCCTTCTCATGGTAAAACAGCCTCCATGCATGACTTGTGCACTACCTTCAGCCTTCACGTTAAAACTCTCTCCTCCATGTTGCAGTAGTCACGAACAACCCCATATGGCAAGCCTCTGTTTTACCACCTGAGAACAGAGCAGCAACGAAGCCTAGCCGTGTCCTCTTCCTCCACGCCTACAACCTCCCCACACTCAATCACCACCGTGCCGAGACTACACCGTAAGCCTCTCTCTCCATGTTATCTCTTTGTCTCTGATAGTTTCTCTTCCTCCCAACGTCAAACACTCTTACGTTAGACTCCCTCTCTAAAGCTTTCGGTTTCTCTCTCTCTGTCTCTCTAACCGACGCCAAGCTCTCTAGTCTTGAGCCACCAACGAACCACCCAGAGCCCATCGTAAGCCACAGACAAAGCTCACGTCCAAGCTTTGATCTTCCTTTGTAAGTGATCTCTCTCGCTCTCTCTAATAAAACGTAGTACATCCCCTCCCTTGATCAACCTCTTAAGTCTCATGGCTTTAATATATAGGTTGGAGTAATTACATACTTACGTAGTGTACTATATAGGTAATATAGACTTATTATAAATGGACGGACATATTTATGTGTTGGGCTTAATGGGATATATATCTATATATATATGTATATGTATATATGGTTTTAAGAGAGTTACCCACGAAAGGTTAGACTATTTTAGAAAATAAAAATTTGACGAAACGTCGGGAAATTTAAGTTGGGCATATAAACTCTAGATATACAAAATTGATGTCAATATTATAGAGTCAATGTGATTTTAGGGTTATGAAGAACCAAGGTTTATGGGAATATAGATTAAGGTTTAATTACGAGGTACGTGTTTAAGTATAAATTGACGTAAGCTACATGCTTATCTTATAGGAAATTGGTCGTGCCTCGAAAATATTGGATTAGCGCTACGAGGTAAGTAGCATGATCATACCCTTACACGTATGCATGATAAACGTCATGTCTTTTATAAAAATATTATGTATGTATGCCCTCCATTGGAAACCCTTTTTTACGTACCCAGGTTATGATAAAATTATGAAAATTCATGATTTTATGTGAATGTTTATGCATTAAATTATTTATGAAAATTCATGATTTTATGAAAGGAGTTATGCATTAAAAGATTTATGAAAAGTCCTGATTTTATGTGAGAGTTATGTATTAAAATAATTTACAAAATGCCATGCATGATTTTATGTGAAGATTTATGCATTAAAATATTTATAAAAAATCATGATTTTATATGAGAAAACATGTATCATGAAATATTATGAAGGAATGTGATTTCATCTGAAATCTATGATATGAGAAGTATGCAAGTATGATTATAATGAAGTATGAATGATAAGATATATAACGACATATATTATGATATGAAGACAATACCTATGTTATGGGCATATTGCATTGCCAGGTCGTACATGCTAGTAGTGCACCCAGTATGTCTTCCTTATGTATGAATTCCATAATCCGCGGCCACGGTTAGAATCAGAATCTGCTTAGATTCGCTAACCCTAACTCACAGGGGTCAACAGTGGGTATCGGCCTATGATAAGTGAAATATAAGTTCATGTTCATGTTATTTACGTATGTATTTATGAGTATGCATGTTTTCAAGAAAATATGATGTTTATCATTTACTATATGATGTGTTATTTATTGAGTATTTGACTCATTTTTGTATTTTTTTTATGTTTTTAAACCACCCCAGGTGATGACATTTATGAGGATGAGACTACAAGATAGGATTTGGCCAGGGAGACGAGACAATGGCCTAGATCATGTACAAAGAGTTTAAGTTATGATTTTTATGGCATAATTTTTGAGAAATTTTAATAAATACTTCCGTGCACTCTCTCTTATGATCTCAGTATTTTTTTTTTTACAAATAATGATATTATTTATTATATAGAATCTTTGTATCTGGCGCTTCGCTAAGAAGAAAAATGTTTAGTCAAGTTTAGTAGCACATTGACTTCCCGAAAATTCTAAAAAACAAAAGTCTTTATTGGGGAGTGGGGTGTTACAATTCCTCAAGTTGGGCATGTCTTTCTTTCTCTTGGTAGCTCTCTTGAACTACATTTGCATCAAAATCTACAGTTCCGACGAACGAAACCGTAATGGGACAACCACGATGAGATTTCGATGAAACTTTAGTAAGTTAAAACTCATAACAATACTAATAATGAGAGACAATGGAGATTAATATGCATGCCCAAGTTTCTTGTAAATAATGCCAAGAACACATACATCTTAAGCATGAAGAGGAATCACCCTATTAGCAAGATACATATTTTTCATAAGCATATAAATGAATCACCCTCCAAACAAAACACATATATTCATATGTATGGCAAGCAATCAACCTCTGAAAATAACGAAGAGAAAGGGGACAAAGGGACCCCTTGCCTCAAGCCATGAGAGCTATTGAAAAAATAGTAGGGGTGCCATTTACCAACACCAAGAATTGAGTGGTAGAGACTAGGGCTGTGCAAAAAACTCGTTAGACCGAGCAACTTGTATGACCCGATCAGATCCGTCCAACAATATACGGTTTACTTCGGTGTCGGGTTGAACCCGATAAATGATGGGGCAGACCGACTCTTACCTTTCTTCAAGTGTTCAAAGTAAAAACCCTAGTGCATCCGACTTCTCTTTTTGCTCTAAAGACGATTGTGCAGAAACGAAAGAGTAGCCACGACCCATGACCCACGCCAGGAATCTTGAGAAGCTCGATCTCTCTCTCTTCTGTCGGGGCTTCAACTCCCCCAAATGGTGCTTCTGTCTTTCTCTTTTCCCTTCTGCTTTTCTTTTTTGGCTTTCCTTCCCTGTTGATTGCACTCTTTTGGTTTGGCTATTATAGATAGATGACAAAAAAAAGTGAAAAGACTGGAAAGAACATAGATCCATTTCTGAAAATGAAAGAAGGTTTTATGATGGGAAGTTTGAAATCATGAAAAGCAAATGCCAAAAATGGAAGATTCAGAAAGATCGTGTGAGGACTTTGCGTGACTAAAGTAACTGAAACAACCAACCCAAATCTGCTAAGTGACTCAAATGCTTTCTCTGCACTGAACCTCTCTTTTTCTTAATACTTTTCTTAATAAATAAATGAGTTTGAGCTTTTCTGATTTTGTGTGTCCTTCTTGATTTCTCTCATCTTCTCACACTTTTTGGCCATGGTTTTGCAGTACTGGCCTCAGATTTCTCAGCAAACAAGAAAGAATGACAACAATCACTGGACCACAAAAGTTAATGGCTTGAAAGCAAGACAACCCAGAATTGCAAAAATGAGATTTTGGGAGCTTACAAAAAAGAGCAACAGAGTGAATGAAGAAATTTAGGAGCTTTGACTTGTAAAATAAGACATTCAGCAACAGAGTTCTTCACCACCTCCCTCCTCTGCCATTTCCCACGTTCCAAATCTCCTCTCTTCCCCCAAAAACTCAAAAGTGACTAGCAACAGAGTGATTTAGATTTATTTTTAGTCCTTTTTTGTTTGTCTGAGCTCTAATTAGTTAGAGTGTAGTGATGTTGTGTGAATACTGGGTGGATTCGTTTTCGACCCGACCCGACTATTACAGGTCGGGTTGTTGTGGACATGGTATGCGGACGGGTCGGGTCGGGGCCAAAATCAGTACGGGTTGGACAATGTGCAGGCCTAGTAGAAACACAATGTCTAGTCCACAAACACCACCTCTCATCAAACCCACATCTCTCAAGCATATAAAAGAGGTATTCCCAATTCACATGATTGTAGGCTTTTTTCATGTCAAGTGATTGAGCTGAGTTATTGCGTATTTTATACATTTATAACCAATATATTTTATATTTATTTCATTACATTATTATTGGTTTTAGATAGAAAAATGGTTAAGATGAATAAATCTGAGTTGTGTTTTAAATTGGTTAATAGCATGATTTATGCTTAATTTTATAACTTGCGATTTAATTGGACAATGTTCATTCACATGTACAATATATTTTTTATATTTTATTTTATTTCTAATTTCTATTATTTTTATAGGTCAAGAAATGAAAAGCATAAAAAAAAAAAAAGAAGAGAAAAGTCACATTTGCACATGGGACCTATTACTTGTGAGTTTTGGACGAAAGTTGGTTTCTCAACTCACACATGGCTCATGGCTCCTTAAGGAAAAATCAAAGCACCAACATTTTTAGTTTTTGGATTTTGGACGGGAGCAAGAATAAAAGACAACTTTTGGGATTTCTCTAAAAAGACACGTCACACCAAAAGAAAAAAAGAAAAAAAGAAAAACTGAGGATTCCTTGTTTTTAATTGATTCGGACGCAACACAGAAGGAAGGTTTTTTCTTTTGGGTTTTTACGGAAGCAAAGAAGAGTTTTTTTTTTTTTAAGGGGAAGAAGCGCCACAGTTATTCTAAAAGAAGAAAACAACACAGCGACGCGCTGGGTTTTTTTCTCGGAACGAAGCCGCTGCCCAGCCTTCTTCCAATGCCTACCACCTCCATCTCTATTCATTTAGTTTGCTCTTTTTACTCTCTACTATTTATTTAATTTTAATTTAAAATTTGTGATGTATGTTTGAGAAATTTGGCTTAGACATTTGGGCATTTTATTTGCTGTTTATTTACTTTGTGTTATTTATTTTTCTCGCTTCTTTAAACTTTCATTTAACAGTGATTACAATTGCTATGGATTGATTTTGAGAATTTGTGATTTGAATACAAGGATGAATTCTAGAATCTTGATTTTGGGGCTTTTCAATTCTCAGTTCGTATTTTGTCAATTACTTTCTAATCTAGTTTAATTCTTAGCTTAGTTTTATTAATTTCTTAGTTCCATTGCATACTAGATTAATTAAAACTTAATTTGGACTTAAATAATTTCAGTTTTGTTATTTAATTTTCAGACTAATTAAGATTGTTTAGTTTAGTTGATTCCTTGATTGTTAATTTCAATTTGTTAGTCTTTTACATTTCATTTCGACACTTAAAAATTCAAAAATATGAATCTAGTCCATGACTAGTGCCCTTTTCATTCCCATTGCACTCTTCCATTCATTGCATATACCATTACTTTTATTTTCTCTTTGCGAATATTTTCACCATTTTGAACGAGTTTGATTTTAAGTAATTTTTCTTGAGGAGATGATCTAGGAATTTATTCCTAATTATTACGCGACACCCTCCTGCACTTGGGATAGCTTTTGTGCTACTCATTTTTTAGTGAGTCATCAAGCTTACAAAGAAACCCTGGAACTCCCTTCCTCATTCTACTATTCAAATATTCATTTGCGACGAGAACTGAGTCAATGATTTGTCTCTCGCAAACAAAGGCATTTTGGGGCTTGGAAATAATTTGTTCCATAACCGTACTCACACGGTTAGCAAGAACCTTTGAAATTATCTTTTAGACCCTACTCACAAGACTAATAAGATGAAAATCATGTACTTTTAAAGCCCCAAGCTTCTTCAAAATGAAAGCAGAAAGTCACATTGAAGCATTTTTCAAAATAACGGATCAAATGATTTTTTATATTTATTTTTGAATAAAACCTTGAACACAAACCCAGTCCTTAACCATAAAAAAATTCACAAAACTTTTCATTTACAAAGTCGAAACAAAGGGAATATTTCAGATCTAAAGGAGTTTTAAAATATTTTTGAATTATAAAGATGAAGTCAAACGATGACAACCCGCATATAAAAAATCTATCCAAAGTGCCCAAACATATATATAACAAAAATCCATATATATCAACGTGGCACAAGAGATTGGCTCTAGTACCACTAATGTAAGATTAGCGAGAAAAACTAAATAATAAAGGATCGTTAGAACACTTATATCTGACCATCATTGCTAAAGTATTCGTAGAATCGATTATTTCTTGATTGTCATGAACTTTCACAATGTTCAATATGGAGAGTGTTGAATAGATGTTTTCAGTCTATTTATTTTATTTAAGTTAATATTGTGACTAATGAAGAATCACAGACTTTTATATAGATAGGTCAAAATCCTTATCTACAAATATTCATGTGTTATGTTCATTAATTCGAGCATTTCTCAATAAATGGTTAACTTGTTTTAATATTAATAAAAAAATATTTTAAAATAATACAATATTTATAATAGATTGTTTATTAAAAGTGTGGCACGTAGGCCACTTTCAGACGTGCTCTTACATGAGGATCCCTCTCATCCCGTTCCAACATAAGTAGGATGGCACAAGCTAGGAGCGGCAGATTACACCCGTATCACTTTATTTTCCTTAATTATTTTATTTTTTATTTGAGTATATTTAAGTAGTCCATGTCTTTTGGCTTTCGAACAAATTAGTCTCTATATTCTAAATTTGAACTTTGCACTTTCTAAACTTTTAAATTTGATCAAATCGGTCCTTCCATTATCAACAATTAATAATCTATTAAAAAACCACGTTGATACAGTTAATAATCCATTATTCCACGTACCATGTAATGTGAAAAGTAAAACAAAAAAAAATTTAATAAAATCATTTATAAACAAACAATTAGAAGGTTGAGTGCGTCATCTACTGGTTCGTGATCCAAGCAAAATGATGCTTAGGAGGACTCATGTGAGGACTGCACCGAAACAAGAGAAGAAATCCCCAACTGCAGACAAAATATCGACGACAAGGAGGTAGTCTGGCAAGCAATGTGCAGCTGATCAAGGAGTAAGGCAAGTAGCACATTGTAGAGAGCTTGACAGATGCAGGACAACGCTGCGCAATGAAGGACGGTTCACTTGACACCAAGCGAGCAACAGATGTACTAACCATACTAGAACAAACAATAGGCGAGGATAAGCTCGATACAGACATGGGAGCTCTCAGAGTTAACAAGGGGGGTGTGGCGCCCCATTCCTTGGTAAAGAGCCTGACAAGAATCCGTGGTGTCAGGGATGCCAGCCGGTCGAGAACACCCCGGTGTTTCTATTTGATCTAGGAACTTAACATGGATCAAATGCGCAGTAAAAGATATAAGTCACAACAAAATAAGTAAAGGCTTTTTAAGAGACTAGTGCTAATTGTACCAGAGGTCTAAACCGAAAAAAGGTTCATCCATTAAAAATAATAATATCCACAAGTCATTGTCACATCCCAAATAACATTATACAACACCAATTTTTCATCGCTCTCGTCCAAGTAGGAAATATCATACATGGTTTGTCGTTTGACCAAATAGTACATTTTTACAAGTACAATAAATGACAGCGGGGACAGGAGTAGGGTCGGTCCTTCCTCCTAAGGGACCTCCTCTCAAACTATATCTGCATCAAGTTCTACGGTTCCGATAAATGAAACTATAGGTATAAACATCTATGACAATACTACTATTGAGAGACAATGCAAGTGAAGATGCATGCACTGTTTCATGTAAATGATTTGTGAACACATATATTTATGCATGGCAATAAATCACTCTTCGGGCAAAAACTCATGCATCCATAATTATGGCGACAAACCACCTCTATATAAAACACAAGTATATAAGTATGACGAACAATCACCATTTGAGCAAATTTCAAATATATGTAATTATTACAGAGGCGAGGAACAACCCTTTTATTAAAACACATAAAGTTCATCATATTGATGGTGCCCCGTTCCTCGGTAAAGGTCCTGGCAAGGATTTGTGGTGCAAGGGGTGCTAGCCAGACGGTCAACACCCAAGGTTGGTAGGGAATTTGGTGTGCCTTCTCGAGATGAAAGTGCACGCGTCAGGTTTCAGACATAAAGTCATAGCGAAAAAGTAGGGGTTTAGTCAGTATCTAAGACCTTACAATACTAGAAAATTCTCAATTTCACAATATAGGAATAATTACTATCATATCCTTCATTAATTCCAACCATTGAAATATGTACAACCCAAACAGTTTGTTCATCTCCTAATGGGCAGTGGTTCGAATACAAGTAGTCACCCCTTAGAAAAGATTATATACATCTTAAAGGACACATGACTCCTACGATAAAGGCAGGCCTCCATCTTCAGGGTTCGGGCGGGATCGGCTCGTCTTCCTCCGTCATCACTCCTGGTTCTAACTATACACCAAAGTCTATGGTTTTAATGTGAAACCATAGGTAGGTTAGACAGTTATGACAAAATTGCTAATGAGAGATAATGCTTTTGGAGATGCAATAAAAAATTTCACTTAAACAGTGGAAGGACACATATAAACATGGCGAGGACTCACTCTCTTAGTAAAACACACACACACACACACACACACACACACACACACACACACGGCAAGGAATCACTCTTCACTCTAGTAAGTAAAATCCATAGAGACGTAATAGTTCCAAAGGCACAATCATTATCACACAGAGGTTCATCACATAGATATTCGACATGCAGACATGCGTCGCCTGATGGGCAAATAGGGGATGAGCTGCTCCACCGTCGGATTCGGAGAAATCCCCTCTACCCGTTGAACCTGATGCACCTTAAAACAAGTCAACTCTCACAAAGAGACAACATGTTGCACTGAGGAAACATCTACCGAGTCAACCAACTCAAAGACACCAACAATGATGCGCCAAGAGATTTTACATCCCGACTATCAGGTGAAACACGATATCGCTCCACACCAATCACTACAAGGCACTCTCCTTCCCATGTGGAGCTTGTGGAAATGTCTCACAAGAATGGTCCAGGGAACTCTGTCCCGTCCCATGACAATTTACACATGTTTCTCCCTCTCTCGAGATCATAAAGTGGTGAAAATAGCAAACATATTCAAAGTCCCAAAAACAATAAATAATTATAAGATAAACATAATGATAAAAACTAGATTTATTCATGATCAGAAAGGAGAAGGTTATAGAATAAGCATTTGCCTCATACAACATTTATCCTACATTCCCCAATACTATCTTAGAAGCTAACCTACCTTTCAACATCGGGGTCGCCACTCCTTCCTTGCTTTCTTTGAAGAATCTGGCTCCATGAGATTTCAAGTGTTTAGGATCTCAAAAGTGAGATTTTTTCTCATGTCCAAATCCCTTTTATAGGGCAAGACTGTCAGACGCCTACTAACATACTTCTGACTCAAGGTAAGTTTGAATAGAAGCCATTCAACCTCAATTGTCATACTAATACTGCAGGACGAGAAAGACAAATGGCCAGAGCATAACTTGCACCTCCTTATGACTTGCCAACTCCTCATTCTTTCCTCGAGTGAGGGTCTCCCACGTGGCATTGGGTCATACCTTTGGGTTTATATGATATGACTTGCCAAGTGGTGATCCCTTCTTAGACCCTAGGGCTGTAATCGAGCTGAGCCGAGCCGGTCTTTGGCTTGCCGAGCTCGGCTCGACTCAAAATACTAGAGCTCGAAATTTTTTTTTTGTTCGAGCTCGACTCGATAAGCTAAACTCTCAACTCGAGCTCGAGCTCAAATTGTTTGTTTTTTTTGAATAAAATTTAATAATTAAAAAATAAAAAAAATAAAAAAATAGAAGATCTAATATTGAATTTATACAACTAATAAGCAGAACCTCTATTGAGTTATAAAATTTTAAAAAATTTATAAATAATTAATATCTAACTAGTTGATATTTATCCAAAATAACAATTTATTATATGCCTACATATATTATTAATACATACACTTAATATGATTGTACATATCTATTCATATATGGTTCTCACATACTAGTATATAAAATTATTAAATTTTATCGACTAATTATTATACAAATTATAAAATATACGTATGAAGTATATTCACTATATAGACATAAGTAATTAGATTACATATTATATATTTAATTATAAAAGTGGTATGCTTATATGATTATCTAATACATATATATATGTATATATACATAGGTGTATGTATATATTTATCAATATATGAATGAGTTTGAATCGAGTCGAGCTAATGAGTCGACTCGAGCATAAACGAGTGGGTCTTAATGAGCCTTAGCCGATTCGAGTCGAGTTTTGTCGAGTATGTGTCATTTACAAATCGAGCAGGTATTTGCTTTCACGAACGAGCTTTTTTTTTTTCACGAGTCGAGTTCGATTCGAGTTTAACCGAGCAAGCTATCGAACTGACTGGTTCATTGTACGCTCTCGCATTCTAGCTCCTTCCCTAGGTTCGTTATCATAGGGCATTGGGGAGTTCTCATCCGTGTCCTTATCTTACTCATCACGTTCCGGCATCGTTCTTTTCTCACCACATTGTGTCTTAGAGGTGCTGTCGTGGTGACACATCTAAGATATTAGAGCTCTGATCCTCTGAGAACTTTCTTTGTCCTGGCGACACTCCTCCTCCACTCTCCTTCAGTCTGTGTCCAATCTCTCCCTCTCACATCGTTCCTCCAATAATCGACACATTATTTTGAGTGGCATTATTGCCCTCCATGCATATTTCTTCTCTCTCACTATGACTGCGCTTATGAGAATTCTTGGTGACGCGCTTGAGGAGGGTAGGTTGAAAGCTTATTTATAGACGTGCCTTCACCTTGCAATTGTCCAAATTACCATCACATCGTGCATTACAGCTCATTACCGTGGATCGAATTTACCAAGTGAACTCCTTGTTTCCTACATCTCCCCACTGCTTTTTTACCAATGGTGCGATTTTAAATCGTGGTCTCTACTCCTTCCAATCTACATTTCATATCAGATTTTCCTCGTAAGTGAGATTTGGGTGCAGTCATATTCGATTCAATTACTTGTGGTTGCTGGTTTCCAAAACTTTTCCTTAACGAGGAAACATAGAACACATTGTGAATCCCCTCGTATTCTACAGGTAACTCCACTTGGTATGCTACTGGGCTGACCTTCCCACTATTGGTATGGTCCAATGTACCTTGGCTCAATTTACCCTTCAGTCCAACCCTTTGAACACCTTTCATAGGTGATACCTTGAGGTATACCCAGTCACCATATTCAAAGGTCAACTCTCTTCTCTTATTAATGACGCAACTCTTCTGCCTACTCTGAGTCAAGGTCATCCTTGCGCATATGAGTTTGACATGCTCAGTCATCTCCTAGATTATTTTCGGCCCAATTACCTTGGCTTCTCCTGCCTCATCCCAACATATCGACAATCTATACTTTCTCCCATACAATGCCTCGTACGGGGCCAGTTGTATAGTTGCCTAATAACTGTTGTTGTACGCAAATTCAATGAGTGGGATGTGACCTTCTCATGGTGTAACGGCCCGCCATAAATTTAGTGGAGGAATTTATTTAGACTTTAGAAACTGCATAAAAACCTTGGAAATGTTTCACAATTTGAGCAATCGCTTACGTTTTAGTCTGTCAGCATAATCAATTTATTACCTACTATGGCGACAAAAATGTTGTTTTATTTATTTGAGGTACTTAGGAGTATTGGATCAAGAAATGATTTGCACCATTAGTCTTAGATGAATATTTAGGATTTTACGGCACAATAATACGATTTTCACTTTCTTGATGATAATTGCTCGAAAATGCTTTTTCATTTCTTCGATGAACTTATGAGTTCAATTTTGCGAAACGAACTACACCACTAGGTTCGTATGATTATTTAGAATTTTATGGTACAATGTTTATTTTTTTCTTTTTCAGAGAGAATAGTAACATCCGTGATAGCGCCATGCGGCACCAATTCCAGTCGATTTTCAAATCTCAACGTGGATTGTCCAAATCAGTTTAGAGAAGTTTTATTTGGACACTTGACAAAGATTTTAGCCACATTTAGTGAATAGTGTAGGACACTTGGCACTAAGAGGAACCATGAGATGGAAACGTGAAGGAAATGAAGAAAAATCAAGCATTGTGATCATGCCACTAAAGCCAAATACTATTCCTTCCAACCAAACACTTTGTGCCAAACCAAAGAGGGTGTCAACCCTAGTGAGCCCCCAAACCATTGAGATCTAATTGAAATCCCCAAAAACTTTGGTGGAAACCAAAACCCTAAATGGTTTTCCAAATCCAAATTTTGGCCGTTTCTAACTTAGTGATTAGTCACTTGATTAAATCATTTTCACATGCTATTAACTACTCAAATTCATGTCATTACACCCTCAATTATTCTTTTATATCTTCATAATTTCATTGGGCCAAGAAAATTTGGATTTGGGCTTGCTAAAAACCAAAACCCCAAACCAAACCCTCTTTAAACCCTAAGTGAGGCCCATCGAAAAGTGCCATAAAGCCAAAACTTCTTGAGGAAGTTTTCCCCCACCGCCCTAGGTGTACTATGACTGCCTTTTTCAGCCCAAAAAACGGGTGATGGGAGGCCAAACCAGCACCCAAAACCACCATGTCACATGGTAGATTCAAGGCTGAATACCATGGGTTGTTGCCCACGGTTTTGCCCCTAGTTTTGACTGACAAAACTCCCATAAAAGGGTTATTCTTCAAAATAAGTTGTCCATGCTAGTCCTTTCATGTATTTGTTCCTTCCATTTCATTTTCTTGGAGATAACTCGAGTAGAAGTTTCTGGCCAATCTTACTTGAATTTTTTGAAGACTTTGTAAGTATATTAGCATGAAACTTCGTTCATATGAATTGTTCCTCTTTGAGTCTAGTTTCCATTTATGTATGTTTTGTGACTTTTCATGAAGTATTGATTGGTGAAAAGTGAGTTTGATCACACATAACTCCTAGTGAGCGATAGTTTGGATAATGTTGTGAGATCTTGATGTTTTGATGAACATTTTGTTAAAGTTAGGAGTTGATATTTGATATGATGAAATGATAATAGAGTTTTATACATGTTATTAGTTGATCCATGTTAGCATTTTTGTTAAGGAGTTATGCATATTTTCTTTGGAGCTTAAACTGGTGCATACAAAATAGTTTCTGTTTTGAGGTTTTGATCATTTTTGGTTCTTTAAACCTAGTCAAATGTCTATGAAATTCTATGATGATTCTAAGACTTTCATTTAGAGGTTAAGAGTTTTTTTTAAAGAGAGTTAGTTTGAATAAATTATTGGAAACATTTTTTGCATGAAATGTTTCTGTTATGGCTAAATATTGAAGTTTTCTGGTTGCTTGAGTTTTTATGAAACTTTTCCTTATGATATTCGGATTTAATGCTAGGATCATGTTTAGGACTTGATTATGAAGTATATAGTTTTGTTCTTTAAGGTTTACATGATGGATATTTCAGTTTTAATGTGTTTGTTCTAAGTCAAGAACACATGATACTTGATTTGGACCTTATGAGCATGTCGAGTAGTTTAAGTGTTGATTTTGTGTTTTTGGTTGATATTCAAGGATAGGTTTCACTTAGGTTAGATTGATAAGCATGTTAAGAGAGAGTTTATGGACTTTGGAGTCCTTGGAGTTTATTGGAAAAGTGTTAGATCAGGTGCATTAAGGAGTAGTTTATTTGTCTAAGATTTGGTGTTTTGACACTTTTTGGCATGAGGAGATTGTGATTTTTGTAGAGTGCATATTTGTGGTCTTCGTATGATTTTCTAACAAAGGATGTGATTTTTTACATGTTGCATGAATCGGTTTGAGCATGATAGTTGAGGTTTGAAAGAATTTGGAACAAAAATCAAGACTTTTGCCTTAAGTATGTTTCATCCATTGCTTGGTTTATATATTTATTATTTGTTTTAAATTTTTCTTATTACATATTTAGAATTAGGACAAAATTTACATGAAAAATTTAAATTTTGGTAGAATTTGGAGTTATTATGCAAAACCCTTAATTCAGGGGCAAATTTGTCATATCCCATAAGTAGAGGGAGAAAATGATAATTTTGCAGTAAGTTAGTAAATTTTTATGTTTCTAAATGTTTAGTGAGACATTCTAACCCTTAGAAATAACTCATATTTAGTTCACACATTTTCGCGTTATTTTATACGTCACACATAATTACTGTAAGTTAGCCTCTAACTTAGTTTCATGATTGTGGTGGTAAGAAACCATCATTCATGTTTGTTATGCTTATTATAAATGTTATGTTATGCCATGCAATGGTGTACTTTCCAGTACATATTTATCTGTTACACGTTATGTTATGCCATGTTTATCTATTACACGTCATGCCATACCATGCCATGTCACTAGTCACACGAACATGTCACGTCTTGTTTTGCCATGTCATATGTTGCACAATCATTTATTTCATGTCATGCTATGTCATGTCACATTCATATAATATATAACGTAAAACAATATTTTCAAATCAGTAGAGTTTTTTATGTTTATCACGACCCCAAGTACTAGGATGGGGCATTATCCTAGTGGAACTCTATTGTTCATGTTGGAGTGCTTAATCTGGTGTGAAATTCTATAGGTTAACAAAGTACCATCAATAGGCTTCGAATGAGACCTAAGTAACTGGTTGCCGGAGTAGAGTCCGGCACCAACATTGGCGGTGCCAAGCACAGTTCAATTACATGTTATATGTACTCATAGCAGGTACAGATACCTGTTATGGGATGCGTACATTATGTACTCATAGTAGGTGCATAAACCTGTGGTGTGATGCATATGTTAACGTACTCACAGCTGGTGTAAATACTTGTGATGTGGTACGGTACCAACAGGGGCACATGACTTAATGAGACATGTGTAGCATTCACATTTCATGTTTTAATAATCAGTTTATTATTGAACAAGATTCCATGTTCATGTTCAATTTCATGTTCAGTACAAGTCAACTCATGTTCAGTTCATGTTAGTTCGATTCACGTTCAGTTTTCAGTTCATGTCAGTTACAGTACATGTCAGTTCAGTCCATGCCAGTTTTCAAGTTATGTCAGGACATGTCATGCTATTTGCCAAGTCATGTCACACTCATTCACATTCACATTCACATTCACATCAACATTCATGTCATTTTTACTGTCACGCATGCATCTATATACTACTAGTCTAAGTGGGATGTTAACTTGCTGAGATTTGTAATTAAATCTATTGGGTAGTCCCAACTATCATTCCCCCCGAAATGGTAGATCATTTGTTAAGATGTGGAAAGTTAGCAGAGATCACCTGGAGGAGGTTGATTAGGCCATGACGCGACGAAGAAGAGCTTATCACTTTAGTACTCGAATTTTTAGATAGGATCATGGCTATTTTAGCCAAGTTGCGTGAGTGACTCATTGAGCTAGCTTAGTAGTTATGTTCCTTTTATTACTATACTTAAGGAGCATTGTTTCCAGTACTCATGTTGTTACAGACCTTTTGGACAAACACTGTAACTTTTGGACATATGTTATCATATGATTATGAAGTAGGCTTATGTTATTTTGGGATATGTTATATCTAGTACATAGTAGTGCTCAAAGAAAAAATTTATCTGCTGCGAATATTGCATATTATTAGATACATGCTAGGTGCATTGCATCTTTATCTATCATAAACGGGGGTAGATAACCTTATGTTGCATGTCTCGATGTTTCAAGTTCCGCCAAATCCCAAGTGGAGCCTAGGGGCATCATACCATGGTCACTTAAAATCCAATATATATGCCCTTAGCATATCCTCCAACGCTAGTCTAGGGATGGTAAGCACTACTGAATTTTAGCTTGGTGCCCATTGCCTTTTGTAAACTCTTCCCGAAATGGGTGGTAAATCTTGGATTTCGATCTGATACTATGGTCTTAGAAACTCTTTGCGATCTAACTATATTAGTGATCATATTAGTGAGTTTACTTAGTGAGTCTATATTAGTGATCGGTAAGAAGTGAACACTCTTGGTCAACTGATCTAATGTTACCCATATGGCATCCTTTCCATTGGGGGTTTGGAGAAACCTAACCACAAAATCCATAGCGATATTTTCCCTCTTCCATTCAACAATAGCTAAAGGTTGGAGGTTTGTTACCGGCCTTTGGTGTTCCGTACTTACCCTTCAATGAAGTGGGCGATGTCTCTCTTCATTCCTTCCCACCATAATCCCTTCTTGAAGTCTCGATACATCTTCGTTCATTCGGAGTGTATCAAGTATGACGAGGAATGGACTTTAACTAGTATTCATTCCAAAAACTCCATATTACCCGGGACCACTTTCCGTCTTCTAAATAACAGGGTTTCTTCCTCATCCAAGTTGAAATGCATGGGCCTTTCTCCTTTGCATACTCTGTCAGATCCCCAAGAATTTTGGACCCTTTTCTTGCTGACTCTTTATCTTGCCGAAACCCTTACCCTAAACCACTGCAAGGCAGTGAAAATTTTATTTGGTGGCGAGTCCTTGATCATTATGTGTGTCATTCACTCCAAGAGTGTGTCCACCTCTAAAGTCCTTCTTTGTCTCTTATCTTTGACTTGCGACTTAAGGCATCAACAACTAGGTGGCCTTTCCTGGGTGGTATTTAACTTCTCACCGATAGTCGCTGGTAACCTCCAACCACATTCGTTTCCTCATGTTAAGACTTTTCTGGGTGAAGAGATGTTTCATACTCTTATGATCGATATACACCTCTCATTCTTTACTATATAGGTAGTGGCGCTAGATCTTCAAGGCAAACACTATCATTGCCAACTTCATGTCATGAGTGGGGTAGTTCTTTTCGTGGTCCTTCAACTATCTACACACGTAGGCTATCACCTTACCTTCTTACATCAGGACACAATCTAGACCATACTTCGACGCGTCACTAAATACCACGAATGGCTTGTGAGGCTTGGGTAAAGCCAATACGGGGCCTGTAGCCAGCCTCTTCTTTAGTTCATCAAAACTCCACTCACACTTGTCGGTCCACGCAAATTAAACATTGTTCCTGGTTAACGTCACGAGTGGACTGGACAATCTAGAGAATCCTTCTACAAACCCCCGATACTAGCCGGCTAAGCCCAAGAAACTCTTTACCTTCTATATAGAGGTCTGTCGTTGCCATTCTACCACTGTCTCAATCTTGCTTGGATCGACTGTGACTCCCTCCTTGGATATCACGTGCCCAAAGAACTTCACTTCCTCTACCCAGAACTTGCACTTATTGAGTTTGGCGAACAACTGGTGGTCCTTGAGTGTTCCCAACACTAGTCTTAAGTGATTTTCATGATCTTCAGCACATTTAGAATACATTAGGATGTCATCTATGAAGACTACTAGAAATAACTCCAAAAATGGTTGGAAAACTCTATTCATGATGTCCATAAAGGCTGATGGAGCATTATCTAAGCTAAAGGGCATCATCATAAATTCGTTATGACCATACCTAGTCTGAAAGGCTTTTTTGGTATGTCGCTTTCCTTAATCCTCAATTGGAGATAACCCACCTAAGATCAATCTTAGAAAAAGCTGCAACTCCTTGTAGCTGATCAAACAAATCATCTATCCTTGGCAAAGGGTACCTATTCTTTATGGTCACCTTATTTAGTTCTTGATAGTCTATGCACATCCTAAGGGACCCATCTCTCTTTTTCATGAATAGTACCCGTGCTCCCCAAGGTGATACGCTAGGCCTGATAAATCCTTTCATCAACAACTCTTGTAGTTGAGTCTTTAACTCCTTTAATTTCGTTGGGGCCATCCTATAAGGTGCCTTATGTACTGAAATTGCTCTTGGTTCCGTCTCAATCGAAAACTCAATTTCCCTAGAAGGGGGTAACCCTGGTAGTTCTCCAAAAACCTTTGGAAACTCCCTTACTACTAGTATGTTCTCTATTTCCTTAGGTTCCCTCTCCTTAAGCACTAAGTGTACTAAGTAAGCCTCAGCCCCATTCGCCAAATCCTTCTTAGCTTGCATCAAGGTAATCATTTTCAGCATCAATTGTGGTGCCCCTAGCTCTCTCTTGGGATTGGATGGTGACTGATATGCCGGGACATATAACACATGGCTACATAACCCTCGTACATGACCGATAATATGCAATGTACCTAGATATACTAGCAGTATGCAATAAACAATGCAACGGAATATAAATGGTTCGTGTGAAACTAGGCAACGCCTAAAGCAATTGCCTTAGCACATAGTACCGTAAACTATGCATAACCCAAACATTGCCATCATCAAAAGACTTCATTTCATAATGTACCTAAAATGATGAATATGTTCTTTTTCCCAAAACACGGGACCAACCAAAATATTGTTCCACAAAAGTTAAAACCTCAATTCATGTCCATTTCCCACAAAATATTTAAGTCTTCAAGGCCTCTCAGGCTTTGCTTTCTTCTCGAGGAACGGGTCCTTGCCACAGTTCCTAAGTCGCTTTAACTCATCAATGAGGTTGAGTACTTTGGTACTAGTCTTGTCGATGGTCTCAAACTGTTCTTGGATGGAGGGCTCAGAAGAGCTCACTTCCATCTTGGGCACTATCCTATCCGGAGGGAGTGCTGTTTTCTTTCGCTTTGTCATCGGCGTTTCCTTCACCTGTCACAACTTCTACTATTCCGATTGAGGAATGGTAGTGGAAACTACCACAATGAGATTTCCAGAAATCTCAGCAAGTAAGCACACAACATACATTAACATAAGCATACAAGTGGCAAATCGTGGAATGCATGCGTGAACATGTACTTGACACATGACATGACTGAAAGCTTGACTTATGCACTTGACCTTTATCAAAAGACATGTAACAGAATTATTTGACTTTTCGAAAAAACATACTTTTATCATCATTCATATCTTGTTAATCACATGATCCGGAACATATCATATCATATCATATCACATGATTCAAATCATGTGATCCATATCATATCATGTAGGCACATTGCCTTGCTCTTATAACACATGTGGATACATCACGACTTCCTTATGCACCGTGTGCTCTTGCTAGTTACCGCACCACCAACAGTCCGTACATCGAGGTGAATACGCCTTAAACATATTCATATTATAATAACACGACAATAATTCGTTGAGTTATTGACCTTAGTCATGGCAGCTACTAGCGTTAGGTGCTACCTCGCTCTGGCATTCGAGGCACGCCGACAGTTTTTTGTCGACCCACGGGTTACCACTATATTCTTAAGCACTCCAGAGTGGACAGGGGAGTTCCACTAGGATAATCTCCCGTCCTAGCATTTGGGGTCGTGATTAAACATTTTTGACTCTTTTCTTTTTCTTTGAAAAATCTCATACCCAAATGCATGTGACATGATACTTAAGACGTAGCCTTTTTCATACTTGACATGTGACACATGAGATGCCGTGCATGAACTCATTAATCATAACATATTCAAATTATGGCATGGATGGATTTAACATGAAATCATGGCAACATCATACGATATGTAACAGTCTGCTAGAAATTCATTGGTGGAATTTTTATAGGCTTTAGGAGCCTGGTGAAAACACCACAAGTTTTCATGAATTGACTAATCACGTAGGTTTAGTCTGTCAGCATAGTCAGAGTTATCACTCACTGTGGTGTCAGAAATACGATTTTTATTTTTTTGATGTAGTTAGAAGTGTCAGTTTAAGTTATGGTTTGCGCCATTAAATTTAGTTGATTATTTAGGATTTTATGGCACAATAATCCCATTTTCAGTTTTCGGACGAAACGCTTGTTCGAAAATGCGTTTTGCTTATTTCGAGACAGTTTGGGATTGAATCTCAATAAATGAATTACATAGTTAGGTTTGTATGAATATTTAGGATTTTACAAATCAAATTTTATGTTTTACTTTTTCTAAATGAATAGTAACCTCTATAGTAGCATCTAGCGCAATGTTTTCAAAATAACAATGTGGAATGTGAAAATTAGGTTAGAGAAGTTTTATTTGGACACTTGGTAGGATCTTAGCCACACTTGGTGAATAGTATTGGACACTTGGCACAAAGAGGAACAATGGGTTGGATTATGAAGGAATCAAAGTGTGGGATCATGCCACCTAAGCGAAACCCTATTCTTTTTTCATCTGATCAATCAATTTGTGCTAGACCAAAGAGGGTTTCAATCCTAGTAAAACCCTAAATGGTTGGAATCCAATTGAAACCCCTAAAACTTCGTTAAAAATCGAAACCCTAAATGGTTTCCCCAAACCCAAAAGTTGGCCTCCAAACCCTATTTGATTCAATTTCTAGTATTGTGTTTAATCACTTGATTAAATCACTTCTACTTGCTATTAATTCCTTAAATTCATGTTATGACATCAGTATCCAACCCTTTAAACCTTGGAATTTTGTCTGGGCAGTGAAAAATTAGTTTTGGACTTAATAGCATCCCAAACCCTTTCTAAACCCCAAATTGAAGCTCAATTGGTTGGCCACCTCGGCAAAACCTCTTGAGGAAGTTTCCACCCACCCATGGCTGACCATCCACTCCTCATGAGACCCCAAAGTAGTGCATGATGTGAGAGGAGAAAGCCACATCATCACACCCCTTCTAGAAGGCAGCAATAGCAGCCCACTCCCCCTCCACTATTCTTGCCTTTTTGTGACCTAAGCACCATCCCTCAAGCGTCATTTAAGCCAATACGTTACCCTCTCGAAGTTTAGAGGCATGCAAGGCAACCTTCCTTTTATTTCATCACTTCTTATCCCCGTTCTTAGAGAGAAACACTTAGTAGCTCTCTCGGGAAGTTTTCTGAGTCATTTGGCGTTGTCATTTACACCCCTTTTTTTATGTATTTTGTTGCAATGATTTCTTTGTGAAAGTTGTTCATATTTGAGTCTAGTTTCTGTGTATATTTTATTGGTTTCATTTCGTGGTGATTTGGTCAGTCAAAAGTTATTTTAACCATGGAAAGGTCATTCTGGGTGTTAAAATGGAGAGTTTGTTATATTTTGGAGTTTTTGACCAAGCTAATATCTTGGTCCATTAGTTTGAGAATGTTTGAATATTTCTTGCTTTAATCTTACTCCAATGGTTTTGATATTTTTATGTGATGATCCTAAACCTCTTATATTCATCTTAGGATTTTTTTTTGAAGATATTTAGTATTAGTTTCAAAGATATGATTTTTCTATGCAAGAGGATTTTGGTTAGATCTAAGATTTGATGTTTTTGGGTTAGATCTATGTTTTATTGATTTTTAGCCATATGATTTTAAGTTTGATGGTTAGATCTTCTTTAGGACACATTTTTAAACCATGTGATGTTTTAGTTTGAAAATCTCAACTTTTTAAACCATGGATCAAGAGATTGATCAAAGCTAATTAAGGAAAAGTTTATGTTTTTGGACTAAGTGTAGAATCAAAAACACCAATTGTTGTTTTGTGATTTTTGATGATATTTGTTTTATGATTTAAAGCATAATTGATCTTAGGATGATGTTATGAATATGTTAGATGCAATATTTGATTTTTTTGGAATTCTTGGAGATGTTTTGAATAAGGTCAAAACTTGGGTTTCAACAGTTTGTTTTTGGTTAAAAAGTTTGGATCTTTTTACTAAAAATTTTGGTAGTGTTGAATAGCATTTATTTGATGGATGTTTAAGTATGCTTTTAAACTTAGGCTAGGAAGATCTTTGTTGCAAAATTTCGGTTTAATCATGAGTTTTGAAGTTGGATGAATTGCAACAAAAATCAAGAGAAATGGCCTATGAATGTTTCGGTCATAGTGAGTTTTCCATAGTTGTAAATTTTGGTGAGGAATGTAAATTTTTGTGATTTTTGGAGTTAGGATGCAAAATCCTTAAGTGAGGGTTAGAATGGTCATTTTCCGATATGTAGAGGGTAAAATGGTAATTTTACTCTAAGTTAATATTTTTCCTTATTTCTAAATGTTAGTGATTAAGTTCTAACTTTTAGAAATTACTACTTTCAGTTCCTCTTGATTGCGCTTGAGTTTTTGCTTAGAAACGCGAAGACCAAGGTAAGTTAGCTTTTTTTGCTATCAGTTTAATGTGTCTGGGTCACATGTAAAGGAACTACAGTGTATGTATGTATGTTATTTTATGTGCCATGCCTAGTCATTACATATTCATCTGTCGCACAAAATTTATTCTGTCATGACTTTTTCATCTTTTATGCAAGATATTCTGTCACGTTTTACTATACATTGCAAGTATGTCTTGTTAAGTATGCCATCTATTACATGTATGTCATGTCATGTAATATTCATTGTTGCAAGCATGTCTTATTAAGTATGTTGTTTGTTACATGTTACGCTATGTTAAGTATGTTGTCTGTTATATGTTATGCCATGTTACGAAATATTTCTATTTCAAGTAAGTCATATCTTTTGAGTTACGTTCAAGTCATGTTGTGTTACATCAAGGCTTCTGTCCTTTTGTATTCCAGTCACGTTTCATCTCGAATACAGTTTGTGTATTTTGAGAACAGATAAGTGAAGTTATTCATGTCAATCACGACCCTAAGTGCTAGGATGAGGTAATATCCTAAAGAAACTCTTTTGTTCATGCTGGAGTGTCTAAATAGGTGTGAAATTTCCTAAGTAAATGAAATACTGTCAACGGGTAGCAGGTGGGGCCTAACTAACTTGTCACCGGAGCGCACCAGGCACTAACGCCGTTGAAGCCACATTTCAATTCTCGTGAGGTCCACAGCGAGTGTGGTACACGAGGTATGGGGACCACAGTGAGTGTGGTACACGAGGTATGGGGACCACAGTGAGTGTGGTACATACAACGCACTCACAGCTGGTGCAAATATTTGTGTTGTGATTCGGTAATCGGTAGGGACACATGGCTCTAGGGGACCCATGTAGCACCCAAGTAGTTGAGTTTAATCAGGTAAAGAACAAGATTCCAAGTTCATGTTATGTCAAGTCTCAGATCAAGTTCATGTCAAGTCAAGTCTCAGTTTAAGTCAAGTTTAGTTTAAGCAAGTCAAGTTCAGTTCACACTTCAGTTTAAGTTATGTCAGTTATGTTATGTTGTATGTCAAGTTATACTATGATTACTTTTGACTTCGATTATGCATTCATGTTTTTACTGCCATGCATACATCATTAACCTGTGTTGAGATTTTCTGTTAACTTGCTGAAATTTATAATCAAATCTCACTATGGTAGTTGCAACTACCATTCTTCCTCGAATGATAGATCTTGTTACAGGACCCGAAGGAGAACCGAGATTCGACCAACTGGACACAGTCGACTGAGCGACGGTGTGACATGATTGTTAATATAGTAGGTAACTTAAATTACTACTCGTACTATGGAGTTGCATCTCTAGTACTCTTTTGATCATAGCCATTTTGGACTAGCATTATGATCTTAGTTGTTTAGTATGTCATTTTGTATGAAGTATATTTTAAGTATCAATTCTGCTACAGGTACTTGCTGTTGGGTACATTTTGCAGAATTGGCTGACGTGGTTAATGCCACATTAGTCAATATTATTTAAAAAAAAAAAATCGATTTTAGACAGAAATCAAACCCATCTCACCTAGCACCAAACTCATTCTGTAGCAAAATTATTTGCATCTCAGCTAACCCATCTGCGCTAGAAGAAACTGTGAGAACTTGTCGTCTTCGTGCCATCGACTGAGCATTAGCCATCAACTTGATCCTCTTCGTGCCGTCGAACCATCTGAGCATTGACCATCAACTTGTCATCTTCGTGCCGTCGAAACTGCGCCAGAATAAACTGTGAGAACTTGTCGATTGGGCATTGGCCTTACTTGATTAAATTCTGAAGACGTGCAAATGCAACATGTCTTTTACTTGTTTAAATTCAAGAACCGTCTAACATGCCCACATCACATAGATCACTAATGGTTAATGATCCTTAGAAATTTGAGATCAAACTTTTTGCATCAATATCAATAGATTGGTTGGCCTCTCAAAAGTAATGCACGGTAGTCTGTGATTAACTTCCTGTTCAGTCGCCACCTGCAGTTGTTCACTTGGTAAATTTCAAGCATCAAGGCCCCCCCAAAAAAAACTGAAATATTTACATTAAAAAATAGCTACGTATATCTCAACTTCATTCTTTTCAAAGGATACTTCTTTTACCTTTCAGGAAACCATGTGACAAGGCAATGTTTGAAATGTATGACCTACCGATATCTTTCCTTTCTATGAACAAAAAGGCCAATGTACAGCATGGAATCACAACCAAAATCTTCATATGGTTCTCGATCCTAAAATAATTTCAATCCTAACCTGAAACTGTTACCAAAGATGATTTACATGGCTGAAAAATCATGGATGTAGTCATTCCAAATTTTAGTTGCAATGGAGTCTCGCAATTGTGAAGAGATTTCTAGTTGTTCCGCTTTAACGCCAATGTCCAGAGCTTGGGTATCAATGTGCATAATGGGTTGTTCAACCTCTAAAAGGGGTAACGACGACTTGATTTGTAATGTCGTGCTGTCCTGTTCATACTTTCTAAAAATCCAATCATTTGGTTTCTCCCTTCGGATGTAATTGTGTATAGCACAGGTTGCCGCAACCAACTTGACCTGTGTTTGTAATGGGTATGGAGGAGCAGACATTAATATAGGGAATCGTGCCTTCAAAACACCAAAGATCTGATTAGTGGCATTTCGTAACAATGAGTGTCATTGATTAAATAGCTCTCTGGCATCTTGTGGATGATAGCTACTCGGATATTCCTTTAAGCAATATGGAACACCTGGATATGGGGCAATGAAACCTAGCATATTTGCATACTTCTTGTCTACAAGGTAGTATTTTCCTGCCAACACCAACATTAATATTTCTTACTCAGCAATGGAAGTAAGAAATCCCACCGCCCCTCCCCAGGAAAAAAAAAATCAAAATCAAAACCAAAAATCAAAACATGACATTCTATCATTTTACTAAAACAACTGATTCCAATATACACCCTACCTTCAGGGACCAGCAGTTTGTTTTGCCTTGTCAGTACAAAATTTAGGACTTGCAAATCTGAAGCTGAGCCTTCCCAGCTGGCTGGAACATAATGGAACATGAGATCAAATGAGCAAGCTGCCAGTACATTTTGTGAAAGCGTACCTCCCTTCGTGAATCGTCTTTGTAGCTTGCTTGGGAAATTGGTTGTGTTCCGTGCAGGGTGTTGTTCTGTGGGGTGGATTGATTTCCATTGCTGTGTTTTGTGCGACAAAAAAATGTGGGGTTCCATCAATTACAGAAGCCAGAAATCAAAGCGGTGCAAACACATCATTTCATTAGTGTCTAAGTGGCATCTCGGGTATGCGGGGGTTCCCCACCCTGGGTGCAAGTAGACTTTTTGTTTAAGTATTTGTGATATTTTTAGTTTGGTGCATAGTATTGTAAAAGAAAAAAAAATTATCCGTTGCAAATATTGCATAATGCTAGATGCATGTTAGGAGCATTGCATCTTTAACTATCATGAACGGGGGCAGGTAACCTTGTGTTGCATGTCCTGATGCTTCAGATGTCCATCTGATCCCAAGCGGAATCTGGGGGCATCATAGGGTGGTATCAGAGCAATACGTCTATGGGTTTTAAATCCACATGTCCTTAGGAAATGCACCAAGTATTATGCTTGAAATTTTAGTCTTCATTAGGCTTGAATTTCTTCAAGTGTGAGAGATAGTACGTGGTTGTAATACGTGTACCAATGTGTTTCAGGAAGTGACACATGACTCGCAGTAGGATACCTTGAAATCCTGAGGGAGCCACGAATCAGGAGAATCAGAATCTCCCGATGGATGGAGGATTAGCTGAAGCTGTACATCTGCTGGCTGATGTGCTTAGACAACAGCAACAGCAGCAAGTGCACGCACCTAGACCCAAAGTTAGAGGTTGTCCATATGAGAAGTTCTTGATCAACTGTTACCGAAATTTTTCTAGTAATGAAGGGCCACTGAGAGTCGAGAAATGGATTATTGATCTTGAAAGAACATATGAGATCTGGGGATGTACTAAAGACTAAAAGGTTTTATATGCTGGATATAGGCCTATGCAAAATACTCGTTAGACTGAGCAACCCGTCTGACCCAATCAGATCTGTCTGACAAAATACTGTTTTGCTTCAGTGTCGGGTCGAACCCGATAAATGACGGGGCACACTGACTCTTAACATTCTTCAAGTGTTCAGACTAAAAAAGTGAAAAAACTGGAAGAACATGGGAAGAACACAAATCCATTTTTGAAAATGAAAGAAGCTTTTATGATGGAAAGTTTGAAATCACAAAAAGTAAATGCCAAAAATGGAAGATTCAAAAACCAACCCAAATCTGCTAAGTGACTCAAGTGCACAGAATGATGGAAAAGGATGGAAAAGGATGGGCGTCGCACCGATGCTAACAAGAAGCTCTTCATCCGACCTGTAATGCCCACCATTTATCTTTATCTTTCTATTTTCTCTTTCCCAAGGCCAGAAATTACAACGTTCCAAATCTCCTCTCTTCCCCCAAAGATCTCCAAATCTTTTCCTTTTTTGTTCGTATGAGCCAGAAAACATTCTAAACCTCCTCTCTTCCCCCAAAAATCTCCAAATCTTTTTAAATCCTTTTTTTGTTCGTTTGAGCTCTTATATTGATGTTGTGTAAATACTTAACTTATTCAGTTTTTACCCGACTCGAACATTATGGGTCAGGTTGTTCTCGACATTGTATGCGGATGGGTCGGGTTGGAGCCAAAGCCAGTACGGGTTGGACGGTGTGCAGGCCTAGTTGGATACCTATTCCAAGGAGAAGCTGGAATATGGTGGGAAACCCGAAGGCAGCTTCTGATACGGGAACTAGGAATTCTCACTGCTTTGACATGAGAGAGGTTCAAAGAAGAGTTTGACAACAGATTCTTCCTAGATTTTGTCAAACAGCTAAAGGCACAGGAGTTTGCATCTTTAACTTAGGGCAGTTTAACTGTGGAATAGTACGCCGCTAAGTTTATGGCGTTAGGAAGGTTTGCACCACAATTGATTTCTACTCAAAGGATGCAGGCGCAGAACTTTCAAGCAGGACTTTAGCCAAGGATCCATAGTCAAGTAGCTTGCCTAAGAATAGAGAATTACCAAGAGTTGGTAACTGTGGCCACGCTAGCAGAGGCTGAGCTGAGAGGTCTGGCGATCCAGATCAATACCGAACGAAAGAGGACTTCATCGTATGCTGCTGAAGAGAGTTCGAAAAGGAAGGAGATGTTTACTGGATCAGATAAAGGAAAAGACATTGAGACTGGGAGCTCAATGCCAATCGCATTTCCAGCTTGTGGAGAGTGCGGTAAACACTATGGAGGCAAGTGCAGAATCATGTTGGAAACTTGTTTCAGGTGTGGCCAACTGGGTCATATGATCAAAGACTGTCCCAATGTTGCTTTGAGGAAGGAAAGAAAGGGGCTCTCTCTCAACGGTGACTACAAACCAAAGCTGAGGCAGCACATACCCATGAGAGTGTACGCTGTCACTCAGGGCGACACAGATGCTGACGCCCCAGGAACTGAAGGAGCTGGCACCGTCACTGGTTTTTTTTCTAAGACCTATGTATTGGTTAAGCTTCGTTAAGGTTGATTGCAATTGATGGTATTATTGCATTATTGTTATTTTGGGTAATGTCAAGCCATTAAGATTTGTAGCAGGTACACTGTTTGATTCAAGCAAGTCCCTGTTTTTGGTGATTGTGGTATTACACGAGTGTTTAGTTCGAAAGCCGAATTGTTACCCAGGCGGTAAGAGTAAAAATTTTCATTTGGAGTATTATTGCTCATATCGGTGTAGATATAAAATATCCTTTAGCAGTTAGAGGAAGGATATTGAAGGTTGATGAACTAGTATTTCCGCGTATTTGGAGTTTGTTTTGATTTTGAGGATCCAATGGAATTTGTGTTTGGAAGAGTAAAGTGTTTGGGAGAAGCTTTGGCCTTAGTAGGATTCATTTATGATAGTAGTTTTATCTAGCCACCATTAAATGGTTTCTGGCGAAGTATTGTCTTTGTGGATGCATAGATCGCCCTTATATTGGAGACTTTTATATGAGGAGTAAAATTTGGTCTTGAGGATTTACATGGACAGTAGTAGTAGATCCTTTTGTTTAAAGTCAGAATAAGATGCAGCTAATGATGGATGGAAGAGCTATGCCAAATCATAAAATCGAAAGTCTTTAGTTTAGGTTAATAGTTGATCGTTTATCGAGGCACCACCTAGGAGGAGGAGCGATTCGTTTTGGTTATAAAGGAGTAAACTAGTTCTAGGCAGATAGGATTCCATGAGGAAATAGAGAAAGTGAATTCAATTGTTTATGGATTAAATTCTTCCAAATTGAACTGCAGGAATACTTGAAGTTTTAGATTTAGAGAGTATGCTGGTACGACTTGACCTACTTTGTGGAAGGATTCTAGTACAAATTGATGATTTGAGAGAGATAGTTAAGGAATGGTAGAGTCTTAGTGGTACATATATGTCTGTGGTGAATAACTTTTTGAGCAGTAAGGAAAGTAGTGATTTCACTTAAGCAAGGATTCAATATCCTAGAAGTCATTAAGTTTAAGTAGTGACCTTTGTGAGTGTTATACTTTTCTCTTATATGGTGTTAATTATTTTCTATTTCCATGTGATAGTTATAGATAAGAATAGTATGGGCTATGAGAGGAAGGCGTTACCTCATGAAGAATGTTATCTACCTCTACACTTGACCACATGGTTAGACTGGGAAAGCTTCAAAGTGAGGACGTCAAGAGATGGAGCTGAGTCCAGCAGAGCAACAGAAGGGTGTGCCACAGCTGCCAACATTAAGACCGCAGTGTCAGGATCATCTATGCTATCAACTCACCATGAACGTTTGCAGGTAGAGGGTGAGGAGCCAGATAGCAGCGATGAAGAGGTCGTGTAGCTCCTAGACCCAAGTCTTTTCGGAAACGTGGCATATGATTCAGAGGATGACATGTACTACTACTTACCCCAACACGCTATGCTGATGGACATCGATGCACCACCATCAGAGCCGATCAGTGACGATACGTCTAGTGATGGACAATAGTTTTGGTGAGCAACATCTTCTCATTAGTTTGTTTAATGTTTGTAATTGTGTCGATTTCGAGGACGAAATCTTTTTTTTTAGGAGGGGAGGATGTAACAGCCCGCTATAAATTCAATGGTGAAATTTTTATAGGCTTTAGGAAACTCGTGAAAACACCGTAAGTTTTCAGGAATCGACTAATCGCGTAGGTTTTAGTCTGCCAGCATAGCCAGAGTTATCACTCACTATAATGCCAGAAGTGCGATTTTTATTTATTTGATGTAGTTAGAAGTGTTAGTTTGAGTTATGGTCTGCGCCATTTGACACAGTTGATTATTTAGGATTTTATGGCGCAATAATCCCATTTTCAGTTTTCGGACGAAACGCTTGTTCGAAAATGCGTTTTGCTTATTTCGAGGTAGTTCGGGATTGAATTTAAATAAACGAATTGTATTGTTAGGTTTGTATGAATATTTAAGGTTTTACAGTGCAAAGTTTATGTTTCATTTTCCCGAAATGAATAGTAACCTTCATAGTAGCATCTAACGCAGTGTTTTCAAAATCATAGCGTGGAATGTCCAAATTAGTTAGAGAAGTTTTATTTGGACACTTGGTAGGATCTTAGGCACACTTGGTGATTAGTATTGGACACTTGGCACAAAGAAGAACCATGAGTTGGATTATGAAGGAATAAAAGTGTGAGATCATGCGACCTAAGCGAAACCCTATTTTTTTTCATCTGATCAACAAATTTGTGCCAGAACAAAGAGGGTTTAAACCCTAGTGAAACCCTAAATGATTGGAATCCAATTGTAATCCCAAAAGCTTGGTTAAAAATTGAAAACCTAAAATTGGCTTCCAACTCTTATTTGATCCAATTTCTAGCATTGTGTTTAATCACTTGATTAAATAACTTTCACATGCTATTAATTCCTTAAATTCATGTTAGGACATCATTATCAAACCCTTTAAACCTTGAAATTTTGATTGGGCCAAGAAAAATTAGTTTTAGTCTTGATATCATCCCGAACCCTAACCAAACCCTCTTTAAATCCCAAATTGAAGCCCACTTGGTTGAGGCCCACCAAGGCCTACGAATTTTGTCCACCTTGGCAAAACTTCTTGAGGAAGTTTCCACCCACCCATGGCTGACCATCCACTGCTCATGACACCCCAAAGTCGTGCATGATGTGAGGGAAAAAAGCCACCTCATCACACCACTTCTAGAAGGCAGAAACAGCAGCCCACTCCCCTTCCACTATTCTTGCCTTTTTGTGACCTAAGCACCATCCCTCCAGCATCATTCAAGCCCATACCTCACCCGCCAGAAGTCTAAAAGCGTGCAAGGCACCCGTCCTTTCATTTCATCACTTCTCGTCCCTGTTCTAGTTTTCGTGGATATCTTCTTTGTTTTCAATTCACGGTGATTGTTTGGTAAAAGGTTGTTTTAACCATGGAAAATTCTGGACGTTAAACTGAAAAGTGTGTTATATTTTAGAGTTTTTGACCAAGCTACTGAACATATCTTGGTCTGAAAATTTTATGGAGTGTTGTTAACATGTGTTTATGAATGTTCGTTAAGGATTTGTTGCATGACTAGAGCTGTTGATAAAAGATTTTCTTAGATATAGAAACTTAGAAACTAGAAATGGAAAAACAGTTTCTATTTTGAGAAAACTTGAATATTTCGTGGTTTAATCTTACTCCAATGGCTTTGATATTTTTATTTGATGATCCTAAACCTCTTATATTCATCTTAGGATGTTTTTTTGAAGATATTTAGTATTAGTTTCAAAGATATGATTTTTCTATGCAACAGGATTTCGATTAGACCTAAGATTTGATGTTTTTGGGTTTGATCCACGTTTTATTGATTTTTACCCATGTGATTTTAGGTTTGATGGTTGGATCTTCTTTAGGACACATTTTTAAACCATGTGATGTTTTAGTTTGAAAATCTCATCTATTCAATCCATGGATCAAGAGATTGATCAATGCTAGTTAAGAAAAAGTTTATGTTTTTAGACTAAGTGTAGAACCGAAAACTCCAACTGTTATTTTGTGATTTTTAGTGACTTTTGTTCGATGATTTAAATCATGGTTGATCTTAGGATGATGTTATGAATATGTTAGATGCAAGATTTTATTTGTTTGGAATTCTTGGAGATGTTTTGAATAAGGTCAAAACTTGGGTTTCAATGGTTTGTTTTTGGTAAAAAGTTTGGACATTTTTACTAAAACGTTTGGTGTTGATGATTAGGATTTTTTTTTAATGGATGTTTAAGTATGCTTTTAAACTTAGGATAGAAAGATCTTTGTTGTAAAATTTTGGTTTAATCATGAGTTTTGAAGTTGGATGAATTGCAACAAAAATCAAGAGAAATGGCCTATGGATGTTTCAACAATAGTGAGTTTTCCATAGTTTTGTTTTGTTTTAAATTTTTTTTAAATTGATATTTGAGTTTAGGATGGGGGATTTTTGGAATTAGGATGCAAAATCCTTAAGTTAGGGGTAAAATGGTCATTTTCCCACATGTAGAGGGTAAAATGGTAATTTTATTCTAAGTTAATATTTTTCCATATTTCTAAATGTTAGTGATTAAGTTATCACTTTTAGAAATTACTACTTTCAGTTCCTCATGATTGCGCTTGTGTTTTTGCTTAGAAACGCGAAGACCTAGATACGTTAGCTTTTAACTTACTATCAGTTTAATGTGTATGTGTGACAAGTAAAGGAACTACAGTGTATGTATGTAAGTTATCTTATGTGCCATGCCAAGTCATTACATATTCATTTGTCACAAGAATTTATTCTGTCATGAATTGTTCATGTATTACGCAAGATATTCTGTCACATTTTACTATACATTTCAAGTATGTCTTGTTAAGTATGCCATTTGTTACATGTATGTCATGTCATGTAATATTCACTGTTGCAAGCATGTCATGTTAAGTATGTTGTCTGGTACATGTTATGCCATGTTAAGTATGTTGTCTGTTATATGTTACGCCATGTTAAGTATGTTGTCTGTTATATGTTGTGCCATGTTACAGAATATTTCTATTTCAAGTAAGTCATATCTTTTGAGTTACGTTCAAGTCATGTTGTGTTACGTTAGGGCTTCTATCCTTTCGTATTAAAGTCACGTTTTGTCTCGAATATAGTTTGTGTATTTCAAGAAGAGTTATGTCAAGTTATTCATGTCAATCACGACCCTAAGTGATAGGATGGGGTAATATCTTAGTGAAACTCCTTTGTTCATGTTAGAGTGTCGAAATAGGTGTGAAATTCCCTGAGTTGATGAAATACTATCAACGAGTAGCGGGCGGGGCCTAACAAGCTGGTCATTGGAGTGCGCCAGGCACTAACGCCGATGGAGCGACATTTCAGTTCTCATGGGGTGCACAGTGAGTGTGGCACACGAGGTATGGGGCCATAGTGAGTGGCATATACAACGCACTCACAGCTGGTGCAGATAGTTGTGTTGTGATGCAGTAATCGGCAGGGACACATGGCTTTAGGGGACCCATGTAGCACCCAAGTAGTTGAGTTTAAATAGTTAAAGAACAAGATTCCAAGTTCATGTTAAGTCAAGTCTCAGATCAAGTTCATGTCAAGTCAAGTCTCAGTTTAAGTCCAGTTCAGTTTAAGTAAGTCAAGTTCAGTTCACGCTTTGGTTTAAGTTATGTTAGTTATGTTATGTTGTATATCAAATTATGCTATGATTACTTATTACTTTGATTATGCATTCATGTTTTCACTGCCATGCATGCATCATTAACCTGTGTTGAGGTTTTCTGTTGATTTGCTGAGATTTGTAATCAAATCTCACTGTGGTCCCAACTACCATTTTCCCCCAAATGGTATATATTGTTACAGGACCCGAAGGTTTGATGGTGCGGCTGTGCAACGTCAATGTTAATATAGTAGTTAACTTAAATTACTACTTGTACTATGGAGTTGCATCTCCAGTACTCTTTTGATCATAGCCATTTTTGACTAGCATTATGATCTCAGTTGTTTAGTATGTCCCTTTTGTATGAAGTATGTTTTAAGTATTTGAGATATTTTCAGTTTGGTGCATAGTATTGCTAAAGAAAAAAAATTATCCGCTGTGAATATTGCATAATGCTAGATGCATGTTAGGAACATTGCATCTTTAATTATCATGAACGGGGGGCTGGTAACCTTGTGTTTCATGTCTTGACACTTTAGATGTTTGTCCAATCCCAAGTGAAATATGGGGGCGTCACACAATATCACAATGATTGAGCTGAATTATTGCATATTTTATATATCTAGAATCCATATATTTGAATTATTTCATTACATTATTATTGGTTTTAGATGGAAAAATGGTTAAGAAGCATAACTTTGAGTTGTGATTTAAATTGATTAATACCATGGTTTATGTTTAATTTTATAACTTTTGATTTAATTAGGCAATGTTTCTTTACATGCAAAACACATTTTTGATATTCTATTCTTCATTTTTTTTGGTTTCTATTTTTTTAGGCCAATAAATGCACAACATTAGCAGACCAAAAATGGAAAAGCAACGTCTTTACAAACAAATGAAGGACCCCTTCAATCCCACTATGAAGCACATGGGTTGCAAAATATAAAAGTAAAAGGAAGAGTGGGCTGGCAGAAGGAAAACGCAAGGGGACCCAATATTCTTTTTGGGTTTGACGAAAGACGGAAAAAAGGCAGCAACTTTACGTTTTGAAAAAGGTAGAGTTTTGCACAGGGGCTTTTTGGGTCTTTTGGTTTTATGGAAGACACGCACATGAGAAGGAGTCTTTCGGGTTTTGACTATAGGGGACAGATAGAAACAGAGAGTTGTTTTTTTGGAAGAAGCAACAGTGCAGCGTCGCGCTTGAAGAACCTTGAGGGGTCTAACTAATGCTGCCCAACCTTCCTTCACCGCTGTCCTGCCTCCATCTCTAGCCATCTACCTTGCTCTCTCCATTCCCTAACTATTTATTTAATTTTAGTTTGAAGTTTATGGTGTATCTTTTAGATCTTTGGCTTAGAAGTTTGGGCATTTTATTTGCTATTTATTTTCCTTGATGTTAGTTATTTTTCTTGCTTCTTTAAGCTTCCATTAAATAGACATTACAATTGTTATGGATTGAGTTTATGAATTTATAATTTAAATACAAGGATGAACCCTAGAATTTTGATTTTGGGACTTTTCAATTTTTAGCTAGCACTGCATTAATCATTTACCAATCTAGCTTAGTTCTTAATTTAGTTTTGTTAATCTCTTAGTTCCATGAGCTTAATTAATTTCTATTTTGCTAATTAATTTTCTGTCGACTGAAATTGCTTTGCTTAGTTGGTTTCTTGATTGTTTAATTTCACTTTGTTAGGTTTAGATGTTAATTTTGAGTCTTGCAATTAGTTTGGCATATTTCTTTGGCTAGTAGGTGGGTAATTTAGAGTTAATTTATGCTTTGCCCCATTATTTGGTTAATGTTTGATTGGTTAGCTTGTTGTTTTAAATTGATGTTTAGTTAGTTTCGGCTTTAATGTTTAATGTCTTGTTAATTAAATTAGTTTAGTAAGTCGCCTCTTGATTAATTAATTTCAGCAAATTTAGTTTAGTATTTAATTTAATGTTTTGCATCTTAGTTCTTACTTTTCCTCGCTGCACTAAAAAATCTAAAAATATGAATCTAGTCTATGACCAGTGCCTTTTTCATTTCCATTGCACTTTTCCACAGCACATATCACCACTTTTATTTTCTCTTTGTGAATACTTTCATCATTTTACACGAGTTTGAATTTAAAACAACTTTCCTCGAGAAGACGATCTAGGAATTTTATTCCTAATTATTGCGCGACACCCTCCTGCACTTGGGATAGCCTTTGTGCGACTCATTTTTGAGTGAGTCACACAATAGCCGAAACATCAAGATGAATGACATAGCAACATAACAACAAGCAAAACCGAAACATAAGCATGCGATTCATGGCATTTTCATCATGGATCCGAAAGATATGGCATCTTTTCATGACATTATACAAGTCAAAGTAATGGATTCAACCAAGCAAAGATATAGAATAACAATAAAGATGACAACATATACGTATGTTAACCAAACTAGGTTGAGTGTGTTCTTGAGTGTGTGAGGGTTTCTAGGGTTACCACTAGGGCTAGACCATTAGACTTCTAGGGTTTGGAGTCAAGAAACCCTTTTTTTTCCTTGTGTCTTATCCCAATCATAGAAATATTGTGAAAATACTCAAGAGTGGACGATTGCATAGAGGATTTGTGCCTTCGGCTCCAAACATTATTAGAAAACCCTAGTTTGCTTCATATGAAAAATTGTTGAAATCATGTGTGCTTCACCATATTTGAACCCTTTAGAGATTCCCATCTCTTCTTGAGTTGAAAATGTGTTGTGTGTGAAGAAAATAAAGGAAAAATTGAGTCCTCACCGTGTCTTCTCCTTGCTAGTGTCGAAAATTCTTTTTGAGTAAAGCCTCCCATGTTTGGTTGGAAAGAAAATGAGAGAAAGTGAGGAATCTTCAAGTGAAAGTGTGAGAAAGTGTGGAGAAGATGAAAGTCCATGCAAGAATCCGAAAATGGCCAAGAAGAAAAGCCCTAGGCGTGTGACTCTCTTCCCCTTTTATAGAAGTTTTCCCTTTCCCTCATTGGTTGCTTGAAAACCATTGCATGTGTGACAAGTGGCCTCTTTCGTCCTCCTTCTCTTTAGCCAAAATGACCTTTGGAGTTCCCAACATTGGATTGCATTGGGAATGTGCATGCATGTGGGTGGCGTGTGGGGTTCCTACCATTGTGGCCGAAACCCTTTGTTCCCTCTTATGCCCCTTCCATTTCTTGACCAAGTGTATAGCTCCTTTTGGGCAAAAGTGTAAAACCACCTTATGCCTCTTCCTTTTCCCAACAAGCAAGCCCTTGCATGAATGACACTTGGCATGGGCATGTGCCATGCTTCTTGCCATCCACTATCTTCTCATTTCCCAAGTTGCTGCTTCATCTTCCATTGCTTCTTCCCTAGGTGACTTTCCATATGCCATTGGTCCATTTTGTGACCTAAGTGACAAGTGGCAAGTGAGAGTGTGCTTGTGAGTGTGGTGGTCAAAATTTTGAGGGTAGAGTAGTCTTTTGTGCAAAAGTCCCTTCCTCTTTTCTTCTAGAAGTCCAATGCATGAGTGGCATGTGGCAAGATCTGAAGAAAACCTTGAGTGTAGGAAAAATTTGAAATCCCTTTTTGTCCCATCAGTTTCCCCTTGCAAATCCCTTGAAAACATCCATTGTATCTACCCTAGGCACCACTTTCCATGGGCATCAACATTGGAACTCGAAATTGTGCCAAAAGGCATGGTGTAGGCGTGTAAGTGGGGCTTGGCATAATGTCCATTGGTTTTCCCTAGGTGATCTTGTCATTTGGTCTTCTAGAAGGCTTCTAGTATGAATGACAAGTGGCATACCCACTAGGGTAGGTGTGTAGGCCCTTCCTTTGGCTTCCCAAACACTCCTCTCTCTCCCCTTAGCCCATTATCATGACTAGATACATACATAGTGCTTTTCATGTGTGACTCATGGCACTATGGGCAACGGTTTGGATCATGGGCCAAATGCACCTAGGGTTTTTGGGTTTGGCTTCCCATGGTGGCCGAAACTTACATGGCTTGGTTGGCCTTCTCTTGGGCTTGGGTTGCTATTCTACAAAACCAAGGCCTAAGTCCAACTATATATATATATATATATATATTCTCATGGCCCTAAAATACTACTAAGGCAATGAAAACAAACATGGATGTAATTCTAATCAAGTTTCGGGTTACACATCGACCTCAACTTGCTTCCACAAAAGATCCTATCTTTCATTCATGGTATGCATAATGTTAGGGTCCTAGACCGGTAATCTATACTTGCGAAATGCCTAAACAGGCAAGCCATTCCTAATATGACATCAAATCCCAACGCTTTGAACACTATTAGATTGACTTCCAAAGGGATATCATCCATCTCCAAAGGACATTCCTTCACTATCTTAGTGTAAAACACTAGCCCTCCATCGGGTAGTGCTACTGAGACTCCTTGGCTCATTGGTTTTGCCTAAAGACCAATTGTCTTGATGAACGTAGTAGACACAAAGGACTGGGAAACGCCAGAGTCAAATTGTGTACTTGCATAGAAACGCGATATCCTAACTCACCATGTACGATCAATGATGAGAATGAAAAGTGTCATATTTTTCTCCCTTAATGTTTAGTCTTTTATACTTATCTAGTGCCTAAATGTACTCATTATTTTTATATTTTTATTTAGGATGCAAATGGGGTCATTAAATGCAAAACGAAGTTAATTGGGTGGTTCTGGACAGTTTCGACATCGCTTCGTAAACTGGACATAACTCTCTCATCAAAACTCTGATTGATATGATTCAAAATGATATGAAAAACCAAGACAAATATCTACAACTTTTATGTTTTGAGTTTTGAAAGATACTGGATGCATCAAGGAAGAAATCTGGCTTGATGTTGACGCACTTGCACTGTTGACGTTCTAGAATGTTTGGCCTTATCGTGCAATTCAAATATGCGATTTAATTGCAGACGTTTTGGAGATTTGGTGCATGAAAGTTACAGCTGGAAAACACCACTTTCCTAGTTATATTAGGACTCTATTATATTTTTAATATTTCCCTTAATTAGGTCAGATTTGGATATAGTTATTTGAGGATAATGTTTAGAATATTTTAGGAGATTTGGTAGGATTCTAATAAGGGGCATGAACGTGTAAAAGAGGGGAAAAATAATCATACTAGGGCATCTCTCTCCCCTCTTCTCTAACTTCTCCTTCCAGTTTTCATGATGGTCTTGTGTGGCTAAACTTTCATAATTGGTCGAAGGAAACGAAAGTCTAGGAATCAATAAAACTGTGAGATCCAATTTGTTTTTAGTGTTCAATTTATGCTTTGAGTATCGGATGTTCTTTTGTGCCTATTTTCATGATTGTCTCGTTTAATTACTAGGAGGCCTACTAGTTTATTATTCATTGCAATCTACTACTAGATTAGATATCAAATCCGTATTTGTTTAATTCCTCTAATTTGTGAAGTAACTAAGATTTGATGATTTGCTGCGTCAGAAATTATTAGATCTCAGGAAGAACGTTCGATCAAATTAAATGCAACCGATTGTGCTTGTGTTTTTTAGCTTCATCGATCTCTCTAATTCTTAAAGCTGCTACTAGATTAAACTTTCAGCATTTGTCTTGGGTTGCTTAGTAGTTAAGGTTAAGTAGATCGCTTGTTTTCTAATTAACTGTGACTAAGGAGAGATAGGAAAATAATTTCAACGATGAATATTCAAAGTATGAATTTATATATATATATTTGCATCGATGATCAGTTGTAAAATTTCGATGGTGGATGTTGACTTAGACCAATATTTGTTTTTTTGATTGATTTCGATAATTTAATTTGAATTATTCCTTAGTTGTTCTTCTTAAAATTGTTTTCGTTATACTCAAACCTCCCCCCCAATCCTTGTTCACGTAGCATATAACTAGGCTAAATACTCTCCGTGGGAACAATCCTTAGTTGCACTGCTACATGTATTTTTAGAAGTATAGGTTTTATTTTTGGTTGCCTGCGACAACACACCAATTAACTACAATCTACTACTTGTACTAAATGCCTATGAACATGGTCGGAAAGTATCGATCATTAAATTCTCTCTTAAACCTCTCCCACAAGATTCTCTGTATGGCTCCTAGTTCCGTGGTGAGTAACTGCCTCTTAGTACCCCACCAAAGTGTTGCCTCTCCTTGTAGCAAATAGCTTGCATACAGCACCTTCTGACCCTTGGTGCACCCACATACCAAGAAAATCCTTTTGATGTCCGTTATCCACCTTTCCACCTTCATCGGACCCTCATTACCGTCAATCCCTGATAGCAATGAGCCAAGATCGCTCATACGTACATACCATCTGCTCCTCCCTCAGGGATCCCAACGATTGAACTTTTAGGTGACGTGAATACAGATCATGTTGTTGCTCCAACAAATCTAAAACACAGTTTAGCGCTCTTGCTAGTTTGTCGTCTCTCCTATTGCCCGATGGTCCTCCCTCATGACTACTCAGTGGTTTCTCTCCTCACAGGGTTCTTGGCCATACCATACTCAAATCATGCCACATAACCCGAACCTATTACTTTCTATCCCCTCGCTCATTTCTACATGCAGCTTGAACCTAGGAAACTTAAAATCTCAAGCTTATAATACTAAGATCAACTCCTACATTTCTGGTACCATCCTACGTAACACATAGGTTTGCCCAGAGTCACATATAAGCGTGCTCTAATACCACGTGGTGATAAGGGTGCCAGTATGATAGTCAACACCCAAGGTTGCTCAGGAACTTGGCGTGCCTCATCTAGATGGAAGTGTATGTGTTAGGTTTCAAACATGAAGTCCCAACGAAAAACATAGGGGTTTAGTTGGTAACTAAGACCTTTTACAGTACCAGAAAATTATGAATTTCACAATATATAAGTAATTACTATCTTCCTTCATTAATTCCAATCGTTGAAATATGTACAACCCAAATAATTCATCACCTAATGGGCGACGAACCAAATACAAGGGGTCGCCCTTTAGAAAAGACTATATGGTATATATATATATATATATATATATATATATATATATATATACATCTCAGGACACATGCCTCCATCTTTAGGGTTCGGGCATGATCGGCACTTCTTCCTCTGGCATCACTATGACGCCCCCAAATTCCGTTTAGGATCGGATGGACATCTAAAGCGTTGGGACATGCAACACAAGATTACCTGCCCCCCGTTCATGACATATAAGATACACTATTCCTAACATACATCTAGCATTATGCAATATTCGCAACTGATAATTTTTTTCTTTGAGCAATACTATGCACCAAACTGATAATATCCCAAATAATTAAAGTGTAATCCATGTATACTTAACAAAATAAACATCCACGATTATAGTATGAGTCTTAAAAGACTGTAATATCAAAACATGGGAGACCGGGCTCCATGTTTACATTACCGAAATACACTATTGAGCTAGTTCGCCGAGTAACGCATGTAACTCAACTAACGAGGCCAGAATGTTGTCCAAAACCTAACTATGGAAGCTGTAAGCTTTGCGTCGCGTCCACGACTTCTAGTCAACCTCTTCCAGTCTGCCGGTGTCCGCTCCCTATCTTGATCGTGACACATTGCCTAACATTTGGGAGGGGGAATGGTAGTTCGGATTACCACGGTGAGATTTGATTACAAATCTCACCAAGTTAACAGGAAACTTCCACACAAGTTAATGATGCATGCATGGTAGTAAATGCATGAATGCGTAATCAAAGTCAATAATAAGCATAACATAACTTGACATAACATGGCATGAACTGACATAACTTGAACTGAAACGTCAACTAAATTGGAAACTTGACATGACATGAACTTGAAACTGAGACTTGACTTGACGTGACATGAACATGAACTGACTTGGATATGAACGTGAACTTAAACATGACGTGAACTTGAACTGACTTAGACATGAACGTGAACGTGAGATACATGAAATTGGAATCTTGTTTAATAAACTAGATTAATAAAGTGACCATACGGGTGCTACACAGGTCCCCTTGAGTCATGTGTTCCTACCTATTATCGCATCACAACACAGATATCTACACCAGTTGTGAGTGCGTTAATACGTACTCCACAATTGTTGTGGCCCTACGTATTCTATGTATCACAATTGCCGTGTCTCACATAGTGTATGCTCCACAGTTGTTGTGGCTCCATGAATTATTTGTGCCATAAATGCCGTGGACACAAGTAAAATAAAATATGGTTCCATCAGTGTTAGGGTCTGGCACGCTACGGTGACAAGCTAGTTAGACCCCATTTGCAATATGTTGACTGTATTTCGTCAACCCAGATAATTTCACACCTATTTAGACACTTCAGTATGAATAAATGAGTTCCACTAGGATATTACCACATCCTAGCACTTAGGGTCGTGATTGACATGAATAATTTGACAGGACTGTTCTCGAATACACAAATTGTACCCGAGACGAAATGTGACATGAATACAGAAGGATAGAAGTCCTAACGTAGTGTAACATGACATGAAAGTAAGACGACAGACATGTGGTACTTGACATAAAATATTTCGTAGCATGACATAACATGTAACAGACAACATTTTTATAACATGGCATAACGTGTAATAGTGAATATTATGTGACATGACATACATGTAACAGATGGCATATGTTACATGACAAAACCAAAATACCAGTATAAACGAAAACAAGATAAAGCCAGCTAGACGCAATGTCAAAGTCGCAAGCAACGATTTCAACACTCATACCAGGACCTTCAACACTTCCGAAGGTGAGCTAGCCCACATGAGTCTGTTTGGATTATACCTCTCAGTAGATGAGGGAGTTCCATCTGTCCTAACCATTCATGGGATATACCATTACTTCCAAGTCGGGCCAAAAAGTCGACAGCCTTATTTCCTTCCCAATAGACGTGCTTAACATAAAAGTTCATCTCTGCGAGCATATTAACAATGTCTTCCCAAAAGTCCTCTAGGTACCAAAGAGTGCATCTGCCATTTTTAATCCAATTCACTAATATAAGAGAGTCCATTTCAATAATAAGATTATTGAATCCCCATCTTTTGCAGTGTTTAAGACCTGTCCGAAGTGCCATCACTTCCGTAAGATTATTACTACCGTGACCAATCGATTCAGAAAAAGCATAAACAACTCTCCCGAACTCATTTCTATCTACTCCTTCTACACCCAAAATTACAGGATTAATGATGCTACTTCCGTCCACATTCATTTTAAACCACCCTCTCTTCGGCTTCTCCCATCTCACTACCATAAACGCCTCCTTCTTCCTTGCATTAATAGGAAGATTCAAAGATTTTAAAACCTTGATATCATTCTCCATTAACCGAGAAGCCTTGTGTATTTTCATGCCAACCCAATGAATCCAATATTTTATCGTTCTCCATAAAGCATGAACCTTCTCCTTCTTACCTTCCATCCTGGCTTTACATCTCCAATTCCATAAATTCCAGGAAATGATCACAGGTACAAAACCAAGTTGTGATGATTTTGATGCTCTCTGAAACCAAGCCTCCACTGTTGCTTTCCAAGACCGGTTTAGGACAAATGGGATTCCCAAGATGTTAGAGCTAAATTTCCAAATGATCATAGCAATGTTACTGTTATATAACACATGATTTATATCCTCCAAGGCACCTTGTTGACAACACTCACACTTGGAAACTAAAGGTATTCCAAGTCGTTTTATACGGTCATCCACACTAAGGCTTGAATTTAGGGCCTTCCACATAAGCACAGAAAATTTCTTAGGAAGTGCCACATTCCATATCCAACCCAACCATTGACATTTAGGACTACTAACCTGAACAAAGAACCAAGCGCTCCTGGACGTGAAAGAGCCATCCGAATTGCCCAACCAAATAAGCTGATCATCACCAAGCCTTCTACTCGTAATTTCATTAACAATATATTCGAATTTTTTAGGCCCTACTAACTGCTCCAGTCTGTCCAAATCCCAGCTATTATTCAGCATAACATGTTTCACCTTCAAAGTCGAGTCTCCCACAATCAGGTGCTGCTCCATCAAAGGACCAGAACTCAGCCAATTATCTTTCCAGAAAGATACATTCTCCCTCGAACTTTCCACTTTGAATGCAAAAGAGCAACAGGTAATTCTTTTGCTATTGATTTCCAGAACCGGGTGCCTCTAGCATAATTCATCTCTAGTGGGTGCATACCATGCATATACTTCGCGCAAAAGAAACTTTGCCATAAAGAGTCTGAGCATAGCAAATTCCAAGCGAATTTGAGATGTAAAGATCTTTGAACATCAACTAAATTTCTCAACCCAACCCTCCCTCATCCACCGGTTTGCATAGTTTGTCCCATTTAATCCATTTTTTCTTAGGACTCCCATTTATAGAGCCCTAGAAAAAAGTGCTAAAAATCTTATTAATCTGAAGATACAACATTTTTCGTACATGCATCACCAAAAGAAGATGAATCAGCATACTCGACAAGACATGCTTTAAAAGGATCAACCTCGCCCCAGCGGATAGAAAATTAATTTTCCAACCTTCTATCTTCTTTCGAATTCTTTGGATAATATCCTGGAAATGTACTAACTTAAATCTTCCAAAAACGATTGGCACCCCTACATATTGGCACAGAAACACCCCTTCCGAGAACTTAGCGATGGATAATAGATGCCTTCGTCTAGCATTATTGATTTTCTTGGAGAAAAAAAATGAGATTTGGCACTATTTACCTATTGACCCAACCACAAACCATAGATGCGCAGTGTACCAATAATCTCAAGGATAGAAGATTTTCCTCCATTGGCAAAGATCACCATATCATCAACGTACAACAAGTGAGCAATTATAGGGCCATGTCTCGGATGAGAGTAACACTTAATTCTTCTATCTTCAAATTTCTTTTTAATCAAACGGGAAATGACTTCCTCCACTAAGATGAATAAATACAGGGATAACAGATCTCCTTGACGAAGACCTCTTCCACCCTCAAAGAACCCCTTTGTCATGCCATTCATAACAATATAATACCAGGGTGTAGTAACACATTGCAGCAGTAGCTGGCGAACTTTTCGAGAGAAGCCAAAGGCTTCCAATACATGAAATAAGAATTTCTAGTCAATTGTGTCATAAGCTTTTGCAATATCAATTTTCATCATAATGTTGCCTCCTCGGGCTGGTTTATTAATATCATGAATAAGCTCCTGAGTGAGACTAATATTTTCGAAAATACTCCTACCCAGCAAAAAAGCTCCTTGCTCCTTAGAAATGATTCTGCTAAAGACTGAAGTAAATCAGTTCACTAGAATCTTAGAGCAAATTTTATAAACCACGGAACAAAGACTAATTGGTCTAAAATTCCCAAAGACGTGGGATTCTGTACTTTGGGAATTAAAACAATATGAGAAGCAGTGTAGAACCTTAGTAATTCAGCCTCGCTACAAAAACCAGTAACTGCCTGCAATAAATCTTCTTCCACTGAGGACCAACAATGCTGATAAAAACATGACCCAAAGCCATCTGGTCCAGGACTGCTATCCCTAGGAATAGAGAACAGGGCATCTTTAACTTCATCAACCGAAGGAGTACTACCAAAAAACATATTTTCCTCATCCGAAACATCACCCAAAATTAACTCAGCCAAGTTTGGCAAAGAGTTTGTTGGGTTAGCTTTAAGAAAATCTTCAAAGTAAATACAAGCCTCCTCATGGATACCTTCCGGTGATTTAAGCACACGGCCATCAGTTAGCTTCATTTCCATCACCACATTATGTTTCATGGACTATAATGCTTTAAAGAAAGATGACGACACTTCACCATTCGAAACCCAGTCCTACTTAAACTGTTAAGCAAAGCAAGCTTCTTCCCTTTTTAACCAGACATCAAGCTCTATTTTATTAGCTAAAACATCCACTTCAACATCTTCAGAGAAACATTCTTGCAAACTAGCTTCTCCTTCTTCCACTTTTGTTTCTAGCTCTTTTAAATGTTTCCTAGTCCAGCCAAAAACCTCCTTATTCCAAGTTCTAAGAACCCGCTTGAGCCTCTTCAATTTTTTTGGCTAGCTTCCACAATCCAGTTCCATTAACCTCTGCTTGCCAAGAACTAGAGAAGCACCTCCAAAAATCCTCATGAGTGGTCCACATATAATGAAATTTAAAAGAGACAGGACCATACCTAGAGGGAGGAACCAATAGACCCAAGAGCATTGGGGAGTGATCCTGAGGACCTCCTTGGAAGGTATTGAAGCCTACTCGAGGGGAACAGGTCCATGAGTTTCAAATTACATAAGGCTCTATTAAGCCTTGCCCATGAGCGAGCCATCCCGATTTGTCCATTGCACCATGAGAATTTGTTGCCTGAAAAAGGCAACTCCACTAGTCCGCCATTGTCTATAAAAGAACTGAAATCCTCCATTGTCGTAAGCAACCTCGAATGTCCCCCACGTCTTTCACTATCATTACGCAAAATGTTAAAATCCCTAATAAGCACATGAGGCAACTGCAAGTTGTTGATAACAAGCATATCGGCCCACAACGACCTCCTGTCTAAGTACCAACACTTTGCATAGACAGCTGAGATCAAGAAACTTGAATTAATAAGTAAAGAAATATGCTGATTGGAAACGCCCATGACATCCACCTGCATACCAGCATTCCAAAAACACCAAAATTTACCTTCTTGGTCTGCATTGGATAGATAAAATTCTTCCAATAATTTAATTGATGATCGCCCTTGAAAGATTCCACCAGGAAAAGAATAGAAGGTTTGTGTATACGTAACAACGACTGTAGTCGTTTTCTCGAGGTGCTAAGACCTCGAATATTCCAAAACAAAAGTTTACTAATCATTGATTTTGGTGAGAGGGTCTGCTCGGGGCCCTTGAAGAACTTCATTGCATTCTTTTGGTAAATGCAATTTTTATCGTTAAATTAGAATCAGAGGAACCGTCCTTGTCCATTGCAGGATGAGGAATACTGCATTCATCATCCGATTTTGACTCCATAGTGACCTGTTCTTGGTTAAAGATCACCATCTGCAATTCCTCCGATACAACAGGCTGTACAACTCCAGGTTGCACCACAACATCATCTCTCATCAAATCCATTGGAGGAATAATCGTAGCAGTTGAACTCTGTTCAAGAACCGATAACGAAACGAGCTCGCCATCAGATTGGGTCCCACTTGGTTCTCCACACGCCGGTGGATCTTCTTATGCGTTAAGGACTCTGCATCCTCCCTACCATCCTTTGTCTCCGATGACAAAATCGCTGCAACATTCCCGTCATTCAAAATAGGATCATTGGTCTCTAAATTTTCTAGAACCAAGACAAGAGGAGGTTCTAAATTATTTCCAGTTTGCTCATTATTTGCCTTCACCTCATCTTCCTTCTCCTTAGTAGGCCTGCAACCCGATGACATTTAATCGGGTTTGGACTCGGTCCAACCCGACCCAGCACTGTTTACTCACCAGCCCGGTCCGACTCGACCCGCTACTGTACGGGTCGGGTCGGGTCTGTTGCATGTAGCAGACCCGCTACCTTTTTTTTTTTCCTGCCTGCCTGATACATGCCACAGTGGTGGTTATTGTGACATGTAATATAGTGAATTGTTCTTTGTGCTTTTAAATGAGATTAAAAAGAACCATCAAATCAGTTGTGCTGCTTTCTTATTTGTTTGGATAACAAACTTAGCTACTGAAAGTATACATGACATCTTTCGCTTACTCACTACCTGTGTCGGTGCCTTCCTTGGCTTATTTGAGAATGAGTTCCAAGAGCTTCTTGTACATATCGATGGCAGATTCAAGCATGTCAATGGCTCTGCTCCTGTCCTTTGCCACCAAAGTCAATATCTCTTCCATTTCTAGTGTCTGCTTCATGGAAAAACTCAACTCTCTACCAGAAAGACTCCGATTCCCTGATATATCAGTTGCAGAAGTCCCTCCAACGCCATGCCCCTTGCCATAACTAATCCTCCCTGTGCTCACCACCATATCACTAATGCTCCCCATCTCATTTTTAAGAGCCATAATGATCTCTCCAGTCGTGATTACCCAAATCCATACACTTCCATATTCTGCTACAGATACCAAATTCCGCCCCTCATTTGTTTTCCCCAAAGATATGATTGCCCCATCATGTTTTTGGGTCCATTTCACCAGTTCCCCCCCTTGGCTAACAAGTTTTTTGCTTCCAACCTTCAATGTTCCCTTGTAAACAGAACCATTTGACCCTGCTGCATGAAACTCAGACTCTGTTGGGTCTAGTGCAACTCCAAAAATTATGCATGGGAATGCCACTGTCCTAAGATGTGTCCCACGTGAAAGATTCTAGAACTTACATGTACAATCCAATGAGCAAGAGATTATTGTAGAGTTGTAGAGCCCCACTCCAAGAGTAATGTCAGTAACTGAATCAGCATGTGCTGGAAATCGATGTAGTATGATATTGCGTCCATTCTCATGCCTGGCTAAAGAAAGTTAAAAAAATTTCAGAATTTCAGCAACCTCAAACTCAACCTCATAACAGAATTTCAGTAAAAAAACAATGTATTTAGACCAGTTTTAGGAAAGCTACCCAGAGGAAACAAAAACCCCATGTATTTATTTATTTAGTTCTTATAATAATAGCACATTGACACAACTCAAAAAAACAATCTAAAATAAAAGAGGCATTTTGGAAAATACCATCATATTCATACAAAATTTTATTGCGTCTTAGCCACAAAAGTCTAGCAATAACCAAGAAGAGTTCAAAATGTGCAGCTTCTAAATACCCTTCTATGGTAAGAACCAGGTCCATGAAATTGAGATCAGGAAGACTACACTTTCAAATTTTTTTACAACAAAGAGCCCAAACATCCTTAGCAGAAGGGCATCCCCAAATAGAGTTTATCCAGGAAATTTGCACATGAATCCACATTAACCATGCCAATCAGTGAACAAAACCCAAAAGCTTATCTGGGTTTGTACCCATCGTTGTCAAGATGAGAAAAAACCCAAAATATATAAAGATTGTTAGAATGGGCATTCCATAGTCGTCCATTTCGGTACCCATGCTTAATTGGGCATTCCATGGTCCTCCATTTACAACTCTCAAACCCATGAGAAATAGAAACTAATGGATAAAAGGGGTCCTCCATTTCGGTGCAATTTACATTGCTCTACCCAACAACAAACTCACAAACTAGTTCAACATTTCAACAGACTCTGCAACCCAGAGAAAGTGCCCATCACAAAGTAGGGATTTCATGCAAAAATCCATCAAATTGTGGTGTGCAAATTAAAAATATCACCCAAAAATTATGAACATCTAATACCCAAGCAAACACACGCACGCACACACAGAGCACCAAACAAAGCTCGAAAACTTAAATCTTACCGAGAGAGAGAGAGAGAGAACGCACCTCTGCGATGACCGCTGCGACCGACGACGCGAACGGCGACGGAGAATGGGGACAGTGACTAGGGTTTCCGCAGTGGAGAGGAGAGTGCTTTCGTCTT